>NC_081571.1:76364975-76474648 GCF_022355385.1 Mustela nigripes | reverse complement strand
TCGGCTGTAGGGAAATTTAGAACTCTACCGACCAGTTCAAAAACCGCTGTGGTAGTAGTAAATTCAAATCTTTCAAAAGTCAACAGATACTAACATAACTTGTGGGTGAGGGGAAGAACCTCAAAAAACCAGTCTCAAATATACTCGTCTGATCTTAATGCTGGCCAGCCTGGGGGCTCCATCCTCGTCTTATTCTTGTTCCTCTGGCTCCCCCGATGAGCTTTACGAGCCCCCTCTACACCGATGACTCTAACCTGACATCCAGCAGCTGGGATCAAACACAAATTAAGAGTCAGGCTGGACTCCTCAACATGGCGGGAAGGTCTGCTGGCTCCAGCTTCCAAGCGTGCAGAAAGGAAGACTTCTCACCACCTCTAGCGCCCACTCCCTGCTACAGGCTCCTCCTCACCTACCTGGACAGCTGCCGCAACCTCCTCACTGGTCCCTTTGGCCCTCTGTAAGTATTCTCAAAGCAGCAGCCAGAGCGGTCCTCACGCAGGGCGAGACTGTCTCACTCAACTCCAAATCATCCGCTGATTCTCCCCTTTGCTGGAGAAAAAGCCAAAGTTCTTTCAACAGCCCTAGGGGCAGTGCTGCACACTGTGATGTTCTGCGCAGATCCCCTTCAGAAAAACTTAGTACCTGGCTGCTGCTGCAAGACGCCCTCCGCTGAAGAGTCACCTCATGCAAGGTCACAGAGCCTTCCCGGGGCAGCCCATATCCAGGGACGGAGTGACATGGGTCCTCGAGGCCAGAAGGCTTACCCCAGCACAGGACCACTCAGAAAGGCCACTCTCAGCTCAGGGCCCCGTGTGGTTGGACCTGCACTGCAGTTCGACCTCTGCCTCTGTCCCCCTCCTCCGCACAGGTCTCCATCCGAGAGGTACTCCCTCCCTGATAAACGACCAGACTCCACCTTAGAGTCTAGTTCTGAAGAAGCCAGATAGCAATAAAGATTGGATGTGACCTGGCCCCCTTTGAGACGAACCAGTGTCCCCTGCTCACCCCGCTCCGAGACACACTGGCCTTCGCTGTTTCTGCTAGACGACGGGCCTGCTCCTGGGGCACGGCTGTCCCTTGGCGTGGAGCACACTTCCCGCGTCCCGAGACACACACGCTGCTGCTCCCCTCATCTCCTTCCTGCTCTGCTTGCGCGTCACCTTCCCAACGCGCCCGCCCTGACCACCGCGTTAAAGCCAGACACAAGACGGAAAGTGTGAGGAGGCGCGATCCGCACTTCTCCGGATGTACTTGCTTTCCTTTGTGGGTACTGACCCCTTTTTGAAGAGAGGACGTCACTCATTTCCAAAAGAGCTTGAGAACTGCTGCTTTAAAAGCCTAAAAGCAGTGCGGTGGCCAGAACACAGGCCCCGGGCTCAGACAGGCCCCGTGCGCCCAGGTGCCCGGGCCAAGCGACCACCCCGTCAGCCCCAGCAGCGCCGGTCGTGAAGTAGGGGTAGGGATGGAGGGTCCCTCAGCTACTTAGAAAGGCCGTAGGATCACATGCCTTCCTGTAGTACCGGGCGGTGAACACCGGCAGAGAGCACGTCAATGCAGGAGGCACCGGCCGGCAGCCCTAGCGCCCACACAACCCGAAATCTGCTGGGCCTTCCTCTGCACCCCCCTTACAGCCCGGGGCCTGCGCGGTCATCCTGGCAGCCGTGCTGGACCCCTGAGAACCTCCAGCAAAGCACAGGGCTGGGTTTCGGAGGATAAGCACCGCCCCAGGGCTCTGTGACAGCCTAAGAACACTCCAGGAGTAGCCACCCCCCTAGGGAGTCTGAACCACTGCGACGCAATCCTTATCTCTCCCTCCTTGCACTGACTTAATTACTTCGGTCTTTGTTCTAATCCCTAAGGTCCATGTGAAGAAAATCACACAGGATTTCAGATATCTCGGTCTATATATGTGCATCACAAAAGCTTTCAACTTTAAAACCAGTCCTATGTCTGGTTATTAGCGATTAGAGGCCTGAATCTTTTCGTGGGTATTTTCAACCCAAAGTTTTTATATTTATCTCTGTTTCTGTTATATAACATAGCTGTACTTGGCTTAAAAATAAAACAATAACTCCTCCAAACTCTCAACTGTGTTTCTGTTTGCTTCCGTTCATTTTTCATGTACTAGAGTGAAATGTCCTTGCCCATAACCTCAAATCCACAAGCGTGATTGATTTCGGAGGTTGCGCTCAAGGCCCGCCCCACCAAGCAGAGACAAGAGACCACCTAAAAACTGGCACTGATGAAAACCACAAAATGAAATCTCACGTTTGCCGTCACATTATGCCTCTGCCTTTTCAGATTTACTTGCAGATCCCATTATAAGCTCTTTCTTTATTCCCAAAGAGAGAACCAGAGAAGCTTACATTAAAAACAATAAGAATGTTCATTTTAGAGATATTAAAAATTATCCTATAGTTCTACATTAAAAATAACAGTATCATTTATTAGAATGATAACAATAATAATAAACGGTGCTATAGAAGGATAAGGAAAGCAGGCCTTGTCCTAATCAATCACTACACGCTATGACTGGACCACCCTCCAGAACCAGGTGCTGTATCTAGGAAACTCCCTGTCTGGGGTGAGGCAAGTTTGGGGGCGGGAGGGGGTACTTGGGAAAGGCAGTGCTATGTCAGATCATCCAGGATCTTCTTTAAAGGAACACTCTACTAGAAATCCCCTTTGCTTTCGAAGCCCTCCTTTGAGGGTATCATGCACTCCTCCGACTTTTCTTCATAGCTTTAAACAATGTAATATTCAGGCTAGGGAAACTGGAAATCTCCTCCAGGTCAAACAACTCCTTAAATCTATCTACAAATTTATTTTCTTTCTCCAGCCTGAACTTCATGACCCAGAGGATGATGGTAGATTCTTTGCACAGATGGTCAAAGGTAATGAGGAGTTCTTCCAGGAAAGGGTGGGCGTAGACCACGTCAGCTGCCAGGATATAGTCAAAATTGTTGGAAGACCTGGGGAAGTTCTCATCTAAAGCTACACCCCAGGAGAGTTCTTTAACCTGAGGCAAATGCTTACATTTCATTTTGGTGTTTCGGGAAATATTATATTGCAGGTTTCCAAGTAATTCAGGTAAATCTGTGGCGGTCACGTGTGCACCTATGAAACCAAGAACAGTAGGAAAAGTAACCCTTGAGGGATAAGGTAAAGCAATCAGGTTTCAAGCCAGCATGCATCTGCAATTCTGCACAATGGCTAACCCCAAGGAAAGACTGGTCAGTACACACAGGAGGGAAATCCCTTCAAAACAGATGCTAAAGCAGCTTTATGCCTCCCCTTAAAAAAATTTTAGATTCCCATAGCACTTCTTAACTCCCTTGCATTTTTCTGTTCTCCTGGGTTTTCTGTTTGTTTGATTACTGTTGCTGTGGCTATTTGCTATTTATCTAGTACCTGCTAACAGAAAAATACGTTAGAGAAAGAGAAAATTTTGGAACCTTCTGTGGAGCAATCAGAAGTCACTGTTGAAAGACGCACCTGTTCTTCACTAAAAGAATTCTGAGCCCAAGTCACACGAGGCCAAGTGAGTGTAGACTACGCCGGGCAACCTGTTGTTGAACAGGAGGTGCATGGCGTGGAAAGAGGGCTTTTCAGCAGAATCACATTGAAAGTGTCATGACATCCATATTTATGTCCAAGTTTTCAGCTTGACCCCCTTACAAGTATGAATATTCCCACCAAAAAAAATGTTTAAAACCTAGCCACCATGTGAGTGTAGTGTTCCTATAGCCAAAGACCACAGATGCAGGAAAGACTACTTGGATGGAGAAGATATGAACCATCTCTGAATTAAAAGTGAATAATAGAAGGAAGAAATTAGAAGAGGCAAAGTTGTAGAAACCAATAATCAATAAAATTTGGCCCTTAAAGTAAACTATGAACTGTGGCAAAGCCTGAAAATACTGTGTAAATAAATCTAGGATTGGCCAATTCCATGTCATCAGGCAAGAATAGACTGCAGTAGGGGCGCCTGGGTGGCTCAGTGGGTTAAGCCTCTGCCTTCAGCTCAGGTTATGATCTCAGGGTCCTGAAAGAGAAATCCCAGGGAGATCCCAGGTCCCTGGGAGAGAACTAAGGGGCTCTCTGCTCAGCGGGGAGCCTGCTTCCCCCTCTCTCTCTCTCTGCCTCCTTTTCTGCCTACTTGTGATCTCTTTATCTCTCTCTCTCTCTCTCTCTCTGTCAAATAAATAATCTTAAATTAAAAAAACCAAAACTGGTAGTGTTTCTGATGAAGCCCATTCAAACAATTAAGGAGTTAAAAATAGGCCTAGGGTCAGAGTAAACTGGAAAGTAAAAGCAGCTAATAACATCTGTTCGTTGAATTCTCTGACCCTATTGAATCAAAAATACTTACCAAGTAAACTCGCCACGATGGAGACTAGCCCTGTTCCAGCTCCGATTTCAATCACATTTTTGTCAACCATATTATAGTGCTTTGCATTTGTTTCCAGAAAATAGCATAGAACAAGGGCCTATGAAAGTTTTAAAAAAGAAAAGAGTAGTGCTTTGCAAGTAATATCAGAAACTAAAATTAAAGTCTATTAGATAAATCATATACACTAATGTTATGACGTATACACGTGTGAATATATGCGTGAATATGTACACACCACTACAGAAAATTATCAACAGATGCACATCCTCCAACAGGATCAACATTTAGACTAGAAAAAGTCCTTGGGGATTGTGAGATGAGAAAACAGAAACTATGGAACTCAGTTGCTTAAGTTTGGTTGTCTTTAAAGAAAGCAACTTCTAAAAATAATCATTTAAAAGAAGTGTGTGGGATTGGGGCAGACAGTGGAGGGAAGGGGGGTTCTGCACCCTTTGGGACAACTGGTAAAGGATTGGTGGCCTTGTAGAACATTTTGCATGTTGAGTGATAGATTTCATTACGATTATTTAACTCAAATGGAACCAGCTGAACGGGAAGTAAAAACGTTTGCTATTCTAAACTACCATCATCACAAAACACTGGAGGTTTAAACAGCAATCTCTATTAACCCTACAAGTCAAAAATGGGATTCATTGGTGGAAGCATTTTCCCAATTTTTGTGACTTACAAGTTTTAGCATTATTTGAATTCACAAAATAGAACCATGGGACCTATTTCTTCCTTCTACATGGTACACAACAAGGAACAAAACTGACTGGAAAACCATTGAAATATAGAAAATTTTGTGTGAAATTATACCGATGGCCAAACAACAGCACCGTAACAATCCATGGCTTCAGTAATCCGAATCTCATGACCGACAAAGTGAAATTCCTCCCAGGGGGTGATTGTTATTAGGCTTGGGACAAAACATCTTGCCATGATCTCTGCAACCACCTTCTTGTCATCATCTCTCTTCACTGAAAGGAAAAGAAAAGGTCAATGGTTGTGGTTGTGTTGGTAAGAATCGGGAAAAAGAGCCTGATGGAAAGGTAGCATTTCTACTCATTCTAAGTTACTTCTATTCATTGACTTTAGGTGCAGCGTAAGAGTAAGGTAAACTATTTTAAAATTACTCATACTATAAGCATCCATTTCTTCCAAGCTAAAACCCACAGCTTTCTGATTTTTACCAAAGTGATTTCCATTTCTGCAAAGCCACGTGAAACAAATTATAACTGGTATAACTTTTTAAAAAGCAACATATTTCAAGGGCTACCAATCTCTTCATCTAGAACAAGAGGAAGATTGATGATGGAACATATTATCTTGACTGTTCAAACTGACTACAAACTAAGCCGCTATGTCAATAATGTATTGTAGTAAACCCTTTATGATCCACCTTTACTCGGGCTAAAGATATTTAATACCATCTAACATGATATCTTTGTATTATTTTATTATTACTTATTTTTATACTATTACTTTGGGGCAACTCATGGCATCTTAACACCTGTGACATCAAGTCATGTTCATAAGCAAAATTACCAATTACTGAGTATATAGTTAACACACTAGACCATGTTAAATATATTGTATATGATATTTCATTATTACATATTTATTTCAATATGTATTTCATTTTATTTCATGTAATTTTTTAACAGTTTTTGGAGGTAGGCATTATTATTTGCACTTTTATAGGTAACAAAAACTAAGATTCAGTGAGCCTTATTAATTTGACCAAGCTCATGCAACTTATAAATGAAGGAGCCAAAATGTGAGTTCTTTTTTGATTGTTCCAAAACCTCTTCTCTACTCCTAAAAAGCTAGAATGTAATTTTTAAAAACTAGTTGTCTCTAAGAATTACAAACTTGTTATGGAGCAAGATACACATCTTTCTCTAAGTCTCTGTTAGCTCCTTTGTAAAATGTGGAAGATAGAAGAAACTCCACCAAATAGTGCTGGAAGATTTAAACAAGATGCTGTATGTAAAGTGCTTCACACCTTGGCTATTACATGGAGCTCAGTAAATCATTATCGTTATTATAATTCATTATATCTTGGTCATGAAACTAAGTAATATAACAAGATCACCATACAAACAAAAATACTGAATTGTGAGGTCCCAGATTGAAAATTCTATACTTATTCATAGAGGCAGAGAGTAGAATGGTGGTTGCCAGGGGCCAGGGTGGAGGAAATGGAGAAATGTTGATCAAAGGGGGCAAGGTTTCATTTACATGAGATTAATAAGTTCTGGACATCCAATCCATAGCATGCTGATTATAGTTAATGATAATGTATACTTGAAATTTGCTAAGAGAAAAAATCTTAACTGTTCTCATCCCAAAAACAAGAAAACAGTAACTCTGTGAAGTGATGGATAATGTCAATTAACTTGATTGCCGTGTTCACTTCTATGTATCTATACATCTGTCTATATATATCAGAACATAATTCATGCATCTTAAATATAAATAATTCTTACTAGTCGATTATGCCTCTAGAATAAAAGAAAATTTTAGAGCTAAATAAAGAAGGGGGAATGCACGGTGTGGAGGTCAATAAGGAAAGGCTTCAAGAAGGAATTGTGTCTTAAGTTTAAGCTTTGATCGATGATTTGCATTAATAGAGAAGTTATGTACTTCCTATACCAATCCTTAAAGCCCACTGACTTCAAGTCTTGCTTCTGTTCTCTGAGTCTGGCTAGAGTCCTGCCGGCCACTTCCCCGACCCCGGCACTGAATCCAGGCCCAGTTCTCTTCAGCATGGTTCTCAATACCTAAAAGAGGCTGCAGGGAAGCGCAGGGGAGGGGAGGGGAAGGAGGGAGGAACGGGAGAAGAGGGAGGAAGGAAGGAGCATGCAGACAGACATACATACAACAGTGGGGTCTTGCCTGATGGGAGTGCATCATGACCTGACGGGGATGGTTAACTCACACCTCAGTCCTGAGATCCAAAAATAAGCAAGTAAATAAACAAATAACAAATACAAGTATTTCCAAGAAATTTGGGAGCAATACAAAAATTTCTCATTCTGGTCTTCATGGGAGAAAAGTTCCTCCTAGAAAACTTATTTCCCAAATCTCAAAAATCAAAAACTTTCAGTTTCCAACGTTGCAATCATCAAAGCTTTAAAACAGATGCACCACTCAAAACTAAAATGTCAGCGAATCCTAGAATGTCAAGGTGGAAAACCCTTCAGGTACCTTCTAGTCTACCCTTGCCCTTCACGTTCATGCTGGGTGTAAACTACATGTCCAGCTTCGTCAGCCTCTTTGGATATTTCCAATGAGGATAAATATGTTATTTCACAAGGTACATTCAGAAAATGATTATTGAAAATTCTTCTCAATACTAAGCCAAAATCTGACACCACTGGTTTTTTGGTCTATCACTCCTAAAAAAAGTAAGCTCCAAGGTGACCAAACTTTCATTTTTAAAACATGTTCCAAAATTTTAGGATAGAGGAAAATGTAGGGGGGGGGAATATATATATATATAATATATATATATTTATATATAAATATATGTATATTTCTCCAGTGCCAGTCTTTTTTTTTTTTTAAGATTTTATTTATTTATTTGACAGAGAGAGAGAGATCACAAGTAGGCAGAGAGGCAGGCAGAGAAAGAGGGGAAGCAGACTCCCTGCAGAGCAGAGAGCCCGATGTGGGGCTCGATCCCAGGACCCTGAGATCATGACCTGAGCCAAAGGCAGAGACTTAACCCATTGAGCCACCCAGGAGCCCCTCCAGTTCCAGTCTTAAAAATTCTGGACTCAAGAGCATGTGAAAGCCTCAAGAGACTTTCAAACTTTTCCACAGCATTGAGGTAAGAATTAGTGGAAGTGACATCTTAAGTCCTTAAGTCCTAAGAGATGTTATTTTCAACTCTGTCCTAGGAGCTCCGATAATATCATTCCCCAGTATTCAGGGAGCAAAATGGCTAGATGGCGGTAGATCAAGTTTGACACTCAGAGGCCCCAGTCCCAGGGGGGCACTTCCTGTCAACAAGATTTCCTGTCCTGGGTGCCTGGGTTGGGTGGCTCAGTTGTTAAGCGTCTGCCTTTGGATCAGGTCATGATCCCAGGGTCCTGAGATCGAGGCCCACATCGGGCTCCTTGCTCAGTGGGAAGCCTGCTTCTGCCCCCCCCCTCTCTCTCTGTCAAATAAATAAATAAATAATCTTTAAAAAAAAAAAAGATTTCCTGTCCTAAATTCTGCGATCCTTCTATAGCATCCTTCTAAGGATCCACACAGAACCAGGTACTCCTCAAAAAAACTCTAACTTGACTTCATGCCATAGGAAGGGACCAGTGTACACCCGCCCCACCACCAGCACAAACACTGACACCGGGCAGAGATACAGGAAAACAAAGAGATGAAAAACTGATCATCTTCAGCAAGAGCCACCTCTTCAAATCTATGTCACTGTACTTCTTCAACTATGGCATCTGTTCACATGCAAGAAGAGCTCTAAGAACCAAATAATATTGGTAATGTGTCTTACTGGAAAGTGAACTTTCATTTCATTCCATTCACAGGCCTTGCTAAGATGAGGTGGGGGAAGGGGGAAGCATTTGCTGTGGAAGTTCTTAAGGGAAAAGCAGGAAACAGTAATTGCTTCCTTGACCTTTCGCTGAATGTGCCCTCTTGGGCCTCCGTGCATACTCTTGGTAAGTGGAGCACTTTTTGACAAGCCACCCAAGGTGTCAGGGATTAATAGATGTTCGAGTACACTAAATCCCAGGAGCATCTCCTAAAGTTCCAATCTTTGATATGAAAACTTTGCCAGTGAATATTTACGGCTACAGTCTGACGCCTCTGACTTTGCAGTTTCCTCTAAAGGTTAGTGGACCAGATTAGTGCTATGGTCCTAACAACAGTATAATAACAGATGATTCCTGGGGTTTTTTTACTCTAAAGAAACAAAACCAGCCATATTTTTTTAGGATGGCCACATCTTTACCTTTATAAGGAAGTAAGATTTAAAAACATATGAGTGAATATATTATTATATTCAAAAATTACTTATACTATCCTCCCAATAAAGGATCTTTGAAGAGATTTAAAGAAACAACAATAGCCACTATTAACTGCAGATACACTTAAAAGAGCAAACTTTATCCATCCATATGTGGTCATTTAAAATTAATTATACACCTAAGATGACTATGTATTATACAGAAAATATGATCAGGTTGAATAAAATTTAATTGATAATGTTTCATATTAATATTTTCTTTTGCATTTAAATACTATATAAACACTACAGGCATTCCTGAAGAAGTCAGTCTGATAAAAAGATAACATCATTTATAACAGGAAACCAAAATGTACCAAGCTTGGCGGCTTAAAATAATCTGTCTAGATATAACATGTAGGATTTTAAAAGCAAATACACAAGTGCAGTTATTTCTATCTTAAAGCTTTGCTGCTTTTTCACCATTAACTTTAATTTTAAGATTTTGAGGTAACAGTTTTAACAGTAGTTAGTTATTTACATTGTTAGTTATTTAACAATTTTAACAGTACTCATTTATTTATGTCAAAAGACATGTTTAATATTAAGTTTTAGCAATATTCGACAAGCACCTCTGAAACGAATCTGTAAGATGCACCATAGAGCCTTATGTGAGCCTCGTAATAAAAAGGAGAAATCTAGTCCCCAAATACTATTCAAAGAATATGTTTCTTAAAATACATGCTTAATTATTTAATGAATATGGGATTGAATCTTGAGAAGATTAATGAATGAGTAGATATTCTTTGACCTTTCATTAAGATTTGAAGAACAATTTCATGCAAAAATTAATAGCATTATCATACAATGGAATTCTAATTTGCATTTCTAAAGAATATTTTTGCCACACACATATTCTGTTTGTTACCTAACACTTAGGCCCTGAGACAAGTAACTAAAACTGAGTAATTTCACACAAAACATTGAATCTTGACTTTCTCATATGAAAAGCAGAAAGCTGATATCTGTATCTTTAGATAAAAGCCATCTACTATAATCTTAGAGCATTATTTTATTAATAAGTTTGATATTAAAACATAAATTTCAAAACAAACTGTAAATAAGGCATAATCAAGACAATATTACAATTACATTGCTGTTTTGGGCTCATCTTATTTTAATGTTCTTTGATACAAGAAAGATTTAACACCATTTTCCTTCAACTAATCTTTGCTGATAGTGAATAAAATCTACCAGGTGTTCTTGTTCTCCCGAGAATTAACAATTTCAAGCATGAAGGGAAAATTAGCAGGATTCTGGTATGTTATGATGATGCTTTTCTTAGGATGAAAATCTAACAGTGAATTCACTTCAGAGGCTAGATTGCCACAAGACTTCAAAAACAGAAGCACTCTCTAGATTCCTCTCTTCTATACTTTTAAGGTCAATAACAACAATAATAAATGAAAGGGTCAGATCACAGAAATACACTGAAAAAAAAAAATGTCTTTAATAGCTATGACAGGTGAATTTAAGCTTCCATTTGAGGGCTGTCATGGAAAACCTGTCAGCAAAATCTAAAGTAAAATCCCCTCTACTAAATGAAAGAGACTTGTCATTCAACTGAATCTTCTATTCAACGATGAATGTCATATGCTTCTTAGAAATAGCTAGAGATTAAAAAAAAAAAAAAAAAAGATGTTAAAGGTATTTTCTGATTAGTAAGTGGTCACAGGCTAACCTGAAAGATAGAATTCTGAATGCCTCAGCAATGTCAAGGCCTTGGGCCTGATGTTAAAACTAATTCCTAAAAAGAGTTCACAAATACTTTTTGTCTGGAGGTCTGCTTAGTTTCAAGAATATACAGAGGCTGTCTCTTTGACCAAGTGAGTCAGACAATGTTACATTTACAGAAGAAAGACAAATCATCTTTTATTGGACTACTCAGCATCCAAATAGGAAAAAAAAAAAAAAAATGAGTTGTACTCAGAGTCTGCTGCTGGGATTGTTGTGGGGACAGACACCTAAACAATTGTGAAAGAAGCATGATAAACATCGTCAGAGAAGTATTTCTAAAGTGCTTTGGGAAGCACCACTCGTTGGTGAATCAGGAGAAGCGTTCTTAAGGAGGAGATATTTGAGTATGTGGAAGGTAGAGGGAGGTTGCCAGGCAGAGAAGGGAGATGAACTGCCTGCCACCATGGGGAGACGGGCCAGGGGAGTGGTCAAAAGCCCACGGAGCTGGTGTACAAGGTACCTGTTGGGGTGTTGTAGAAAATAAGCCCAAGGAAGCAGATTGGGATTGCACTTGTGGGAACAAACAGAGCAAATGTTGACCCTTGTCCTCCAAGGTGAGGAGTTGGGGCAGGAATTGGCATGAGCAAGTTTGTCATTGAGGCGCTCACCTCTGGGCAGCAGCTAAAGGCTACCTATTAGAAGCTCTTGGAAGACTATTGCAATATTCCAGGCAAAAGATGCCAGAGCTGAACTAAGGCAGCAGCACTGGGTCTAGAAGCCAAGTATGAATTTCTGAGCGTGTGAAATAGTGCAACATGCAAACTTGACACTCAAACTTGTGTTCTGAAGACCTTTAAGGCAGACTGATATATTTAAGAGTCAATTTATTCAATATGTGGAAAATGTATTAGTCTTTGTAGGTAGTTGTTCAGGTTACTTTTTAAACACATACCATGTGTTGATGAGTGAGTCTCACATTGGTAATTAGACATCCTGTAGTCCATCAACTATCACATTAAAATTACTGCCTCAGACTATAGTTTGATATGTCCCTTAAACAGCAACAGAACTACTCAAATAAACTTTCTTCTTCATAACCCAACTCTGTAAAGATATATAAAGATGCTTGAGAAAGATTTTCATCTGATATCCCTAAATAATACATTATACTAGATGCTGAGAAGAGCCAACGGACTGGGGACAAGAAACGTGAGATCATTATCAATGAACAAATTGCAAGACTAGCCAACAGGCCTCAGTTACAGCTAATTCATTTATTCACTCATTTTATTCAGTATCTGGGCACTATGAATATAAAGATAGAGCAACATAGATAGATAGCAACGAGATAGACTCAAAAGTAGAAAGAGAGAGCTCAGGAAAGAATCACAGAAGCCCTGACGATGATGAGTCTGCAAGTCAAATGAGAGGACAGGACACTTCGTGCAGAGAAAACAGCACGAGCAGAAGCCCATTGGCAACAAGACTCTTGACCAGTTTTCCAGTTTGGGAAATTCTGAGAACTAAAATGTAGGATAAGTGGGGGTTGCAGCATGAGGTAAAATACTTATGTCATGCTAAAAAGTCTTGAGTTTGTCTTATTAGAGATAATGAGGCACAGAAGAATTTTAGGCAGAAGGCGAATGTGACCGGATTTGAATTTTCGGAAAGATCATGCAGATACAGAGTCCGACAAAGAGAGGATAAACAAAGAGTGCTGACCCCGAGCGGGGGCAGCCAGGGAGGTAGGAGGTACTTACAACAGGCACTAGAAGAGACGATGAAGATCTGAAGGAAGGCAATCGTGCTGTCAGAGGGAAGGAGGGTCAGAAACACGAGTTGGTAAAAACACGCGGGATGGAACAATGAATGGCATGAGGAAGAGGGACTAGGATGATTCTAGACTTCTGGGCAGCCGGAGACATGTAGTTGCCATAAACTGAGACAGAAAATATAGGTTGTGCAGAGGTGTACAACTGCAAAGGGAAATTATTTTTTTAACGTGTGTTACTCTGTGGTATGACGTGCTGGCCACAGAGGTGTGCCGTTCGGATTAAGGGAGGGTACCACTGGAAGCACAGCTATGCCACGTCTCCAGCTCTGTCCCTTCGGCTCCTCAGAGGCCCTCCCTCCCCGGGGGCTGCCCGCTAATGTCACTTCCCTCCCATTTCACAGATGACACGCAGCTAGCAGGTGACTCGCCCCCTCTCCTCTCTCCCGTGTCAGACCTGCACCGTGATCTGATGGCTCTCCCCGCCCATTTCTGTCCCTTCTTTCTTTATCGTCCACAAGCATTTCCCCCCATAAATCTCCTGCACATATAATCCCACTTGAACATCTGCTTCTAGAGGACTCTGGACAGACGCAAGGTAGTACAGAGGATATTAAGTAAGCAGGGGAAGATCTGGGAGTCATGCACAGAAATCACTGAGCCCGGGGCTCGGAGGAACCTGCTCCAGGGCCCCAGACCCTGTGGAGCTATTTTATAACATGGGCTAATGGCTAGAGAGTAACTGTCACCAGGAGGTCGGCAACACAAGATACTCATAATAGTTAATGTGGATAAGGTTTTAGAAGCTTAGATTCTTAATGCAGGATTAGAAACTATACACAGAGGACTATTTGGTATGTATCATAGTCCTAACATTAATCTGTGTGTAACTTAGTGATGTCGTATAATTCTTGGACCTTCAGGCCAAGGTGGAAATAGAAGAACTGGACTATAAGGCTTGTCGCATCTTTTTCAAGCGCAACATACTAAGTATAAGAGTTAGGAGAGGTAAGGTCAATAGCCTTCAGCACTGAAGAACTGAGTGTTCCTCTGGTTAGTGGAAGTCTTTCCAACAAAAAGCCATCTGATCCTGCCCCAACAGCACACACTTAATCTGCCTGCGAACATATTTTTAAAGCTTTAATTGGCTATCTAGATGATTATGGGGTGTGCTTTCTTGTGTTATAAAATATTTTAATACTAGTTCTGTTTCAACCGTACCTTGAACTTCTTCCATTTCCTTTGTAATCTGCCAAATTATTGTATGCACAGTTGAAATCAAGCATTGTTACTAATGATAATGATAATGGTGAAATTTTATTCATAAACTGCACAGAAACTGAATCTTCATTCAAAACATCTAAATGGCTGGATTCTCTAAGTGATTACGACTTTAAATGTTTAGGTTTGCAAAAATCACTACAGTAAAACCATTGTGTCGAAGACATGTAGGCTGCCAACACTGGGCATACTCCCAGCTCTCTTGGCCTAAAGATATGCTTACCTAGGTAGAGGCCACCTGGTATGCCTAAAGAAGGAAGCGGGGGGAAAAAAGCCAGGACTACATTTCTTAGAAAATGTCCATGTGTGGATAAAGGAAAAAGGAGAAGAAAGAAGCCAAGATAATTAAATTTGTACAACAAATGTTCTACAAAAACGTAGTACCAGCTCTTCAGGCAGTGTTTGTCTGCACTTTTTATCTCAAGACAATGGGGCTAGTTACATAATCCATGCAAAGTCACTCTTGATATTAAAAATGATGTAAAAATGGGAGGTCAGTTTCAAATAACTACAATTAGAGCAGAATTCAAACTTAAATTCTCCTCATACTGAAAGGTCAAGTCACATTATATATTTGTCTCTATTAATACCTCAGAGGAACCGTAAACACAGGCTAAAAACATTTTTATAGTTTAAAAACATCTTAAATGCAGGCATTCATAAAAACTTGTAGCTGTACACAAAACTATTTTTATCTCCCTTCCTATCTTAAAAGGAATATTTTAGAAATCACAGTCATGTATGTAGTGTATAGCACTTGGGGGAAAAAATCTATTCTTTTTCATATTTAAAAAAAAAAAAAAAACTCTACACACTTAGCTAGCAAGTCTATATATTTAATTTGTTGGCCAAAATAATCTCTAACATACCATCAGGACCATAGGTATAGCAGTAGACATTTCACATTATAGATATTTTCAGGTTAGGAAACACAAGCCAAGATACAATATGCAACTGATAAGTCCTAGCTCTGTTTAAGACATTAGGGAACACTGAGAAGGTAAGCACTTATATTCTATTAGTTGTCTGTCTTCTTAGAATTTGTCAAATAATATAAAGAAACATAAAATAATTTACCTTTTTCAGCTCCTGGATCCATTAAGCAGTGAACTAATCGATGGCTATATATTGATGTTTTCTTGATCAGTTCTTGAAAACTAAGCGAATAACATATTAAGATGTCAAATGGTAATAATCAATTCAAAAGCACGTTTTAAGTGCTTTTACATTTACCTAATAAAGCTTAAGTAACATCAAACATAGCATAGAAAATTCTATCAAAATTTTGTATATTAATAAATCATGATTTAAGATAGACCCCCCAAACACACAAGCTATCCAATACAAACCAAAATTCAGACAAAGGCTTCAGAGTCAGAGGTTTTAAAAGCTACTGGAAGAAGCAAAGACATTATTTCACTCTAGACTACCTCAGCTATCACCAAGAAAGACACCATCTTTATAATGACTGGTCAGATAGCAATCTTCATCTTCACATTTAAGAGGTGTTAAAACATTGGGAGAAAATGAATTTCGTTCAGTGTAGTGAAAAAACCATAGGATTAAGCTAAAATACACGCAAAGTTCACTGGTTTCTATCAGCACATCATTAGTAAGTACCCAATGTCTAACAGCCCCACCACCAAATGGCCTTTTGAGGAGCTTTCCCTTTAAAGAACCCATATCATCTCAGCAAATACATTTAAAACTGAAGAAATTATTTTGTCCCTCTCAAATAAAGCATATCATGCAAGTAAGTTTAAATTCCAACATTGGGCAAAAACGATTTGATAATTTACACCTCAGTTTTGGTTCATATTATAAATAATCACAGTACTACCGTGAATTTATATAGCACTCCTTTCTTCCAAGGATCCCAGAACACTTTTCACAGCCACCGCATTGTTCTTTGCAGTATGTCTCAGTAGGTCAGAAGACAAATCATTTTCCCCTGCAGCTTACGAGTGAGGAAAGCGTGAAGTTCAGTAACACCCGGTCCCTGAGGTCACTGGCTAAACAACAGCAAACGTGGTCACGCGCCTTTTGTTCCCAATTTAGCTCCTCTTCCATTGGTAAAAAAAAAAAAAAAAAGAAAGAAAAAAGAAAAAAGAAAGGAACAAAGAAAAAAAGAAAAAAAAAAGCAGTCTTCATTACACCTGTCTACCTTAAGGTCAACATTCTTTAAAGGTTAAGTCCAGACATACCTAAATGGGTTAGCTGAGTTTCTAGAAGCTTAAAAAGTGTCATTCACAACTTTTGTTTTGCTGGAGAGACCTCAGAGGGTGCTGGAAAGGTCAGCCCGAAGCATGCCTGCAGTTTACTACTATACACGCTGGCAGCCGGTCCTCGCAGGAGGGATTAGGATCCTGACAGCTGCAGCTTCCCAGCCTCCGGTGCACAGCAGTGGAGCCGGAATGCCCATAAACGAGGGGGCTGCGAGTGTCTCCATGCGAGTGTCTCCATGCGAGTGTCTCCTGAATAGACATAGAGCCAGCAAGTGAATATAAACCACCCCTACACGCGAGCGAAGACTATCTGAGCAAAGTGACCCCTTTTTTCACTTCAGTGCCAAGAGTTATTTTGGACTCCACAGCGATGACGTTCAGTGAAATGGAGGCAGCACACTTTTTATGTCACCTGTCCGGGTATGAATATCATTTTTAAAATCAGGCAGCTGCACCAGTTAGAAAATGTGTGCAATCATGCTCTGGGCACAGGCATCAAATTACAGTTCCTTCTACTAGGACTGGGCCGAGGGTATCTGTTACCTGGACACTTGCACGTATACACACACGGCTGCGTCTCAGAGCATGTATAAATCTCCCTGGTCACTGAGAAGGTCCTTAATAAGAACTTATTACAGGTAACAAAATTGAGCAATATTGTAAAGTTAAATAAACTTAGAGGAGGGTAGGTACAGCTTCTAAGAAATACTTTATACAAAGTTGACTTCAGGTCACATTAACATATTGGATGGGACTAGCAGTCTGGGAGCCTGATTTTAAATTTGCTTGTGATTTTTAGGCATTTACTTAATGTGCTTCTTGGCTCCCTCATCTATAAACAGGGATATAAAAGGTACTCAATATATATTTGTGGAAGGAATAGGGTAAGTAAAAAAAAAAAAAAAAAATTCTACAAACTGCAAAATCCTCAACAATGAAAACTATTATTCATAGGCAGTTAATTCTGGGAAGAGTACATTCTCTTTATTTTGGCTTTCTTGAAAACAAGAATAAAGAATCATTTAGTGAATAAAAGTTACCTGTCTTTTCGAAGGAGTTATTTAAAAGACCATGAAACCTCAGGGCTAGATTTCTTAAGAGGCAGAATCCCCAAATTGATCACTTAAACTGACAAGGCAATGATTATTTCAATTACACTGAACTGTTTGAAAAGTACATAGAGACTTCTGTCTCCACCTGTAAGTAGCTTACAGCACACCTCTACTTCTGAGAACAAGAAAAGCGTATTATACACACACACTAGAGGTCAGGAGAGAGCTGCCAAGGCAGCCAAGGATTCCATGTTTTTGCTGATTATACATTTTTAAAAAGAGGCTGAGGGTTGCTGGGGGTGAGGGGTATGGGTAGGGTGGCTGGGTTATGGACATTGCGAAGGGTATGTGCTATGGTAAGTGCTGTGAAATGTGTAAGCCTGATGATCACAGACCTGTACCCCTGGGGCAAATAATACATTATACGTTAATTAAAAAAAAAAATTTTTTTTTAAAAGAGGCTGAGAAGCCAAAGGGAAGACAACAAGGAAGGATGCCAGCAGAACTTCAGGTGATCGCACAGAACTGGGAAGACAAAGAACAGGGTTTGGAGCTGGCAAGGCTGCCAGGAATTAGGAGCCCAAGATCCCAGGAAGCAGAGAGAAATAAACCCCACACTCAGCACCAACTCCTCACTCAAGACATTTACTCAATAAGATGTTAGGGCAAGAGGCTGATTTTCCAACGAAGAGTATCTGAAAGCAGAGCAAAGCTCACAGTAAGAAACACCCCAGCTGTCAGTTGGTACCCCTGAAAAACTACTTTTTTTAGTAAGGGGGAGAAACGGGAACATGAAGTCTTACAAAGACTGCCAGCCAGCCTGGAACCCACTTGGTTTCAGTCAGGCGATCTTCCCCTCCACTGCCTGGCAGAGTACCTTCTGGAATCCTCTGCAGAGGAAGAGCCAAAATAGCTACAATCTTTTATATACAATGTCCAGCATTCACTCCAAGTTTACTAACCACACAAAGAAACAAAACATAAACAAACCCACAGGTAACCAGATATTGGAATTGTTTAACACACACTTTAAAGTAACTGTGATGAAGATACTGAAAGAGTGGATGACAAGAATTACACCAAAGAACTCGAATCTATCAAAATTAGTCAAGAGAATAGAACTGAAAATACATGAAATAAAGAACCCAACAGATGTGTTTAACAGCAAAGGTAGAGAAAACTGAAGAAAGATTAGTAAGCTGAAAGATAATTTTATAGAAAAAGTGTATGATGGGCATCATCCTACATCATACCCATGAGTACCCAACTCTCTTTGAATAGTGATAAATTACTTTGCTGCTGATAGTTTTAAACAGGCAACCTATTTTATGGGTAAAATTGCACCCTGAATTACAGAAGAAGATTTGAGGGGGAAAAAAGAAAGACTTGGGTTCAGGTCACGCTTTCCTACTGGATGGGTGAATTTGGTTAAGTCAATTAGTATCTCCAAGCTGGTTTCTTCAATGGTAAAAAAGAATATGCCTTGGTCAGAGGGTTAAGAGAAAAAAAAGGACAAATATCAAAATGTTCTATAAGTGCTATATTTATGGCACAAGTTTTGTATCCATTTTTCCTTTTCCTGGGTACATAGCCCAGGTAGAAATTACACTGCAGTGTATTCCTAGCATACTCTGAAGAATATGCTCGGTTCAGTCCAACAGGAGAAATGGTTTTTAACAAAGGACATTCTGCTTGCTAGGGCTTTGATTCTTTCCTCTCCCAGCAGGTTGAAATGCAGATACAGCAATGACCGAGACATTCAAGCAAGACAGCAGCCTAGGAGATGGCTGAACTCGGGACCCTGAATGACCTCATGGTGGACAGCTGCCTAACCAGCTCAGACTGGCCAACCTGTTGAGTAAGAGATAAATAACGATCCAGCTCATGTAGACCATTGTATATGAACATCTCTTTGTTACAAGCAGCTTAGCCTTTACCCAACTAGTGTAGTGCAAAAGAAATGTAAACTGTCTATGAAAGGCAACACAATTCAATCTCAGCAAGAGTATTACTTACAAACATATATGCAGAAAACTCCCAATTATAAGTAGCTTTGAAAAATGAGAGTAAGATGAAAAAGTTAATGTCTCCCTACTCCATCCCCCCAAGAAAAGTGTTCAAATACCTCCAGAGAGAAGCAACATTAAAAAAAGATCTGAGTTTATTTACATGGAAGTCATTGTCAACTCTAGAAGCAAGCTGCTAGAGAAGACTGGTACAAACAGAGGAGATATTTCCAATTAGGAAAGAATAAATAAAAAAGCAAAGAAAAGCGCAGCTAGAGACCAAGTATCTGAGAAGTTGGGCTGAAAAGTAAATATAAATGAAAGCCTAAAAAAAGGCATCCAGCAGTCAGTCCAAGGTTGTCTGAAAGGTATCTGCATTTAGTACTCGTGGGGGGAGAGGGGCGTACCGAAGATTTTCAATTATTTGGAGGTGGAGGGAAGTAAATCAGTAAAGATGGAAATACCGAAGATGTCAGAAAAGACACAGACGTGGGTAGACAGTCGCTCTGAAGGCCGAAGAACCCAAGCTCAAGGTAATTGGCAACGAGCTCCTCAGGCTGTCCGTGACTGTAAGCAATCAGAACTTTGGGAATTGCTGTTCTGAGAGTGGGAGCTGGAGGAAGAATAAACTAACCCAGGCTAGGCCACTCAGAACGAATGTCTCCGTTAACAAGAACCAACCCCTGGAAGCCGCTCCTGACAGTGGCCGGCCTACACTGGTTCAACCATGAGCCCCCCACAGCCATTTACAGAAGTCAGCTCATGACAACTAAAGCATTTTATTTTTTTTTTTAAGATTTTATTTATTTATTTGACAGAGAGAGATGACAAGCAGGCAGTGAGGCAGGCAGAGAGAGAGGAGGAAGCAGGCTCCCTGCTGAGCAGAGAGCCCGATTTGGGGCTCGATCCCAGGACCCTGGGATCATGACCTGAGCGGAAGACAGTGGCTTAACCCACTGAGCCATCCAGGCGTCCCAACTAAAGCATTTTAAAAGACAAACATAACGGTACAGAGGTTCTGTGTTTGGTTAATGCTCACAGGGGAAATCACGCACCCCATCTAGGTTTCCTAATTATCTTGCTAGACCCACAGCAAACATACTCTTCAAGGTCTGTTGCGGCAGTGAGCTTCCCTCCTGCTGTCCTTTTAAGTGGACCCTGAGGAAAAATGGGAAGTAGCAGGGGGCAGGACTTCATTTAGGTGTGAGAAACAGCCACTCTTACTGAATAAGAAATTCGGATATATCCCTTCTCATCTGAATCGGAAAGTCAGAGGGAATGCTGATTGACAGTGACTACTGATGAACAGAAATCCTTTTTTCTTTTTGTTAATGCAGAAAGCATCAGACGTTGTACGATAACAGAAACACCAGCAAAGACTAAATACAAGGAAATAGTCAATGACACATAAAACACTAAAGAAGTGTAACACGTGGGAAAATAAATGTCAAATTTTGCATCCATAGTTTAAAAAAACACACAATACAAAAATCGGGCAAATGCTTTTAATTGTATTATTTCCTCACAACAAATTCATTACGAGATGTTAGGTTGCACCCGATGATGGGAGAATACATGATTTTTAAATTAATTGGCTTTTCCCCTTTCTTCCTCTTGTACCTCTCCGCTTCCCCTTTCTCCTCCCAAACACAGATCTGGCGGTCACCAGCACTGGTGCGACTCTCCCTCCGTCATCATCACTAGAGCTGCTGCTGCTGCTGCCTTCTAGGTCCCTGGCAGGAGCAGGGGTCGCTGTGCTCTGCAGACCCGGGCGGCTAGCGGGTACCTCGGGGGCCGCTCTCTCCTGTGGCACGTTCACTGAAGACACACACTCACAGTCCTCCCCCGAAGAGGTCCCAGATGACGGCGAGAGGCAGGCCCCCCCCAAAAATCCGCCACATTTACTCTCTTGCTTAGAATCTGAAAGCCTCTTTCTTTTCAGGCTTGATGACTCTTTCCATTTATTTGCTATGCTTCTCTTCTGGGTTTTTCCTTTTGCCTTATCAGGGAACTCAAAATCGTTCTCCATGGCAACAGACACTGCTTCTATTTCGCTGGCTGCGGCTTCTCTCTCTTTTCTCAGCATACATGTCACAGCTCTGTTAAGTCTCTGGCTCCTAATACCCTTAGCATCTTGTCTCTCCTGTTGAGCTAATCTAAAGAAAGAATCAATTCGGAGCTGCGTCTAAAAAAAATGAAATGAAATAATTAAAAAAAAAAAAAAAGTCAGGCCAGTTAGTCAACTTTCTGAAGCAAATCAAAGAGCACTCCACCTTGAGTCACTAGCTTTGGATAACTCTTTCAGAGAATGTTCATTCCCCATCTCTCAAAAGCCAGATCTCTCCCCCAGGATTTACTGAGAATAAATTTTATTTTCTAGACCAGACTTGAAACCCTGCATCCACATCTCCAATAAGAACCCCCTTCCCAGGCACTCAGAGAGTCAGTCAGGTATTTTTCAGTAGACAAATGTGCCATCTTCTTTTGGAGCAGCACAATTTCATGGGGTCTGTTTCTAAATTCCACTCTTCCCTTCTCTTAAAAACACGGTCATCACATGGTACATTGAGAAGGCAAACGCACTGCATGCTGGGACATGGTCATGCCCTTTGTTTAGCAAATCCACTTTAAGCAAGATGTTATTAAAATAATAGTTATATGTGAAGAAAGTTTTATGCCTAATGTTCATCACAGCATTATGTATGAAAACCTGAAAATCAAGGGTCCACGTAAGTGAACTGAACCCATAAGTGAAATCTCTTTGATGCAATGTAATCTGGTCATTTGAAATTATGAAAACCATGCAATATAAAGAAAAAAAAGTCTTAATGTTAATAAGTACGAGAGGGGAGTTAGATCAAATTGTATTTATGTATGATAACAAATATATGTGCAAAGGAGGGGGGAAATAAAAGAAAATAAAGCTAAATGTTAATATCTGTCTCAGAAAAAGTAAATAATGGATCATCTTAATTCACTTTTTTCACTTCCTAATTTTGGGGAAATAAATTTATATTAACTTCTTTAATGTAAAGGAAGAAACATATTACAAAAAAACTTATCTGAAATTAAGGAGTAATCAGTCACGAAGCCAATAAGCTTTCCTTGGCTATTTGTATACAATGGCTACATTATAGAAAGTCATCAAATAAGCAAAGGAGACTTGTTCAGAGAGGCCATCCACCTCAGTTTTATTTTTTTCTAAATTAACAAAACCTAACCATAATAGGTTTAAATATATGTAATTCATAGGATATGGTCTGATTTCTACTAAGTGGTTTACCTGTACATACATTTTGGAGTTTGTTCCTGGGGTAGGAACATACTCATAGATAAAGCAAGACACAATTACCTACACCCACCTCACAGGACAGAGCCATACAAAGGCCTCATCTCTCCTCAAAAATCTCTCCTCAGGGCACCTGGGTGGCTCAGTGGGTTAAATCTCTGCCTTCAGCTCAGGTCAAGATCCCAGGGTCCTGAGATCGAACCCTGCATCAGGCTCTCTGCTCAGCAGGGAGCCTGCTTCCCTTCCTCTCTCTCTCTGCCTGCCTCTCTGGCTAATTGTGATCTCTGTCTGTCAAACAAATAAATAAAATCTTAAAAAAAAAATCTCTCCTGCCAATGTGCCATAGTGATGATGATTCATTTATAGAATGAAGGCACATTTGCACTTGAAGAGAATTTAATGATCAGGATTTGCTTTGGACTGGACACTTCCTGAAATTTTTTTAAAGGAAAATAGCTCTGAAAAACTAAAATAGTCAACCATAAACATCTCAGTATGCAATCCATTACTAGCCTATTTTTTTTTTTCAAAGTCAGAATAAACACTCACAGATCCTGAAGTTCAACCCTAAGAGTGAAATTGAAAAATGGAGACAAAGTGCCATTTCCCCTTCTTCTGTTTTCCTCTGTTCTCTTATCTAAAAGTGTTAATAACTTTAAAATGTATGTTATAGGCTCTAAAATAAAAGAGTAAAGGATCTTTCATAGCTGCCACTAGCAGTCCTTCTATGTTCGCTCCTCACCCTGAACTTAGGAAAAGAGCTGATTACCTGCTGGGCGTTCAGTTGCTTTAATACTGGAAACAGAGACTCATCTGTCTTCGTCCTGTTCCACCCAAAATAACGCTGACAAAATATGCAGGCAGTTAAGGCTTCTACATGTTTTTAAAGATATTTAAACAAGTGATAAATAAAAAGGTGCAAAAAACTCACCCATAATTCCATTCCCTGTATCTCTAAAGATTTTCATATTTATAAAGAATAAAGTGGTAAGAGAACAGAATGACAAAACAAATTACTGCAACATAATCCTGTGGCAGTGTCTCCTGTTCAATGTCCTCTAAGATGAGACATATCCAACTCTCATTCTAAGATATCAAAGACTCATTACTCTGAGAAAAGGTTAACCTAGAATAAAAACAAGTTTCAGATATCATACATACTTCAAGAGAAAACTGTACTAGGACTAATACTATTGCAAACATTTAAGTATCTATCGAAATGATGATTTAAATATGCATGAAGGAACATATAAACAATAGTAAGGAATAAAACTAATCATGTCTTCTATCCTTTCAGAATGAGTAATAATTAGTGGTTGTATCTATGCATGCTTATCAATACCTAGTTCAAATAAAGATCCTCTCCACTCTGAAGAGATTATTCATAATAGCTAAAACATGGAAGCAACCCAAGTATCTACCAACAGATGAATGGATAAGCAAAATGGGGCATATCCACACAATTGAATATTATTCAGCCTTAAAAAGGAAGGACAGGGATGCCTGGGTGGCTCAGTTGGTTAAGCAGCTGCCTTCGGCTCAGGTCATGATCCCAGCATCCTGGGATCGAGTCCCGCATCGGGCTCCTTGCTCGGCAGGGAGCCTGCTTCTCCCTCTGCCTCTGCCTGCCATTCCGTCTGCCTGTACTCGCTCTCTCTCCCTCTCTCTCTGACAAATAAATAAATAAAATCTTAAAAAAAAAAAAAAAAAGGAAGGACATTCTGACATGTGCTACAGCTTGGATGAGCCTTGAGGACACTGTGCTCAGCGAAATAAACCTGACACAAAAGGACCAATACAGAACGATTCTACTGAAATGAGGTACTCAAGTCTTCAAAACCCTGGAGACAGAAAGTAGACTTGTGGTTGCCAAGGGCTGAGGGGAGGGGAGGGGGAGTTGCTGTCAAGGGGTCTAGAGCTTCAGTTCTTTTCACATGAAAAGAATGTGGAGGGATGTATTGACTGGTGATTGTTGCCCAACAATACGCAAATATTTAATGCCACTGAATGGTACACTTAAAATGTTAAAATGACAAATTTTGTTATGTGTAATTTACCACAAAAAAAAAAAAAAAAAAAAACCCTAAGGAGAGGAAAAAAGGAGCATCTTAAACAAAGTTATTAAGAAAAAACCGATCTAAGTGTTCCCTATGATTCAAACAAAGCACATTATTTGGCTCAGTGCTCCTTTATGCTTTAAGGAGTAAAAGGATACTCTCTAATTTTGTCCAGATCCGGCTTCCCCCACAGAAATGCCCCCCTGGACTCATCCACCACAGGTTTGAGGTAAGCGTCTGCAACAGCCGGGTTGGGAAAGCCAGGTGTGAGCTGCAGCTTGCGCAGTTTTTTTTTCACTTTGGTGTCATAGGGGTTAGGTCTTATCTTCTTATTTTTTTGAGCTTCGTGCCACCACTCTCTGTAAGGCAAAGGAGATGAGACTTCAGGACATTATGGCAGATGTGCTGCAGATAAATGGCCATTCTTGGAAGGTGTAAACTGAAGCCCCAGAACAAATCCCACGATCCACAGAGTAACCACGGCAGACACTGACTTCCTCCGCGCCTGGCTCCGGGTCAGCTGTCATACACCCCGCTCATCACCCGAGCTCAGTCCTACCACCGGCCTCACCCCACAGGGAAAGAAACCCACCCCAAGCACAAGTCACCATCTGCTCAAGATTTCACAGCTGGCACTGGCGTGCTCAGACCCTGAGAATCGCCCGCACAGCCCACACTTCTCTGCGGCTCTTTTCACACCAGGAAAATGAGGTCAAAGATCTGTATCATTACCTCAAATCAACTACAATAATAGACCCAAGAATATTTAATAATATGTAAAAATACCAAGAACATCATGTCATATCTTAAAAATGCAGAACATGATTCTACAGAAAGTAAAATCTCAATTTTGGAGAAGACGCATATATGTAAAGAAAGAAAAACAGGCAAAGCAATTTAAAATAATAAAAGCAACGACAACTATTATTTTACTGTGTTAGGCAATGTTCTAAGCAAGAATACAACTGTGCATTTTCTTCTTTATATTTTATTACTTTTTCAGTTTTTCCATCGTGAGCAGAAATTACTATGGCAAATTAAAGACAGCCGCACATTCTGAGCTCCTCCCCCCATCCGGAAGTGGGGCCCACGTCCCCTCCCTTGAGCCGGGTGGGCTCTGGGATGGAGGAAGGGAAGCTGTGCCTGGTCTTCAAGCCTGCGGTTTCCACATCCAGAACCTCGGAGTATCTGCCTCGGAAGCAGCTGACATGCTGGGACGACGCTCCAGCTGGGGAGGGGGTCCAGATGGAGGGGGCCCGAGGCCCCGCCCACAGTTCTGGCTGAGCTCGGGGCTGACGTCAGCGCCCCCGGCCAGACACGTGGTCCCTCACCAGCGCATCCTCTAGCCCAGCTCAGCGGCCCCCGACAAACACGGAGCCTGACGAGACGTGCCCACGCAGCCTCGCCAAACTGCAGATTCACAGGCAAAACCAATGACTGCTGGAAGCCACTGAGGTTTAAAGTATCTTATAATGCGGCAAGAGATAACCAGAAAAATTAACACAATAGGAAGAATGAAGAGCATAAAGTTAAAAACAAAGAAAACCCTCACTAATCAATGCATTCATGAAACGCTAAAAAGAACAAAACTCTCTCGTTGCTCTGCTTCACATACTGGGGGGTATCGGACACAGACTCGGAGTCGCTCGGTCTCCCCTCGCCGATGCAGGAGCGCCACCTAGCATTGGAAAAGACTAACTGCAGTCTTCACGCAGCATCCAAAGGCCAAAAGGAACTCCCATCTACCTTCCGTCAGTTCTACAATACCGTCTCCAGGAGTGCACTAAGAGAACAGCTAGCATGCTCACCTACTCTCTTTTGAATTTCCATCTTCGCGACAAGCAAGCGGGCCTATCAGCGAGGACGACCAGCACAACATGCCCAGTGTTCATGGCACTGAGAGAGTCTCCGCCTCCACAAAGCAGGAGGGCCGGGCACTGCCATAAAGATGAAAGATGGCATCTGCCCATCAGCTGAGCTGTGGGGGACACGACAGGGAGTGGGAGCGACTGTGCTAGGACTGAAGGAGCTGTGCCCTGGCCAAGTCAGTGGGGTGACTGTGTTCTCTGTCCCAGTTCCTTCAGGGTTATCTGAGCATTTGGGCCCAGTGTTTTCCGATCTCATTTCCCCCAGGAGAACCCAAAATGTTCTACGAAATCTCCCCTAATTTAAACGTCGGCAGTCAATTCACAATGAAGGCTCCACAGACGAGGCCAGCGCACTGTGCAGGCCTGACCAAACACAGCTGGGCTGAATTCAGCAGGCAGGTCCAGCGCAGCTCCACCTAAAAGGGGGGTGACGAGCCAGAGTCTAGCTAGGGGAAAGGAAAAGCAGAAAAGAAAGCAAGGAAACAGCCTCCGTGTCACTGCTCTTCCACCTCCTCCCACTCTCTAACTGTGCATCTGTCTTCGCGTTCCGGGCCCTGCACGGCTCCGGCCGCTCGCTCTGCCGGCCGCCAGCTGGACAGCCAGAGCAGAAACGGCTAAAATGTAAACCACTCAACTAACAACAAATGAGCAACAACTGTTGAGAGCAAAGAAATATGGCATAAGTAGGCATTCACTCTACCAGAAATGCACATTTTCAACAAACAAGAAAATTTAGGATATCAAATTGAAAATCTAAATACCATTTATCCTAAAACAATAATCAGATAAGAACCCAAAGATACGTCTCTGAAGACACTCAAATCGTGTTTGTTCAGACTTAAAAAACAGAAATAACAATAGGCATATGACTAATTAATCATGATACATCAAAAGACTACTATGGAGTCATTCAAAACTGTTACTCATCTCTACACTGTCCGTAGTATGCCTTGTTCTATCACCACATGAGTTACCGGTAACATAAAAAGCATATGGCTTCATCCCATTCTTAAAAAAAGAAACAATACACACTTGCATGAGTAAAGACGTATACATATATATGGTTAACATAAGCGTATACTATGCATAGAAAAGTCTAAAATTATATAAACCAAAATGTTAACTGTAACCATCTTTTTAATTCATATTTCATAATTTTTCTATTATTATTTATACAATAAAGTTATCTGTAGTTTTTCAAGTTATTTAAATACCATGACCTATGAGCTACCCAATAACTTACTGCCACTGTATTATTTCATCAATAATATGAAAATTATGAGGAGAGAGATAAAGAAAACATAAAATAAATACATTGGTATGTGTGCTACAGCTGGAGAAGAGCAAACATTAAGACCACTTCTGCATTTAAGTTTTAATTGTAGTAACTGATTCTTATACCAGAACATCTGAGAATTTTTCAGACACAACTGGAGATACAACTGGAAAGAACTTCAAAGAATCATTAAATCAGCTCCTACCAACTAGTATCTCATGACAAGCTGGTGGTTAAAAAGTGCCATCACAACCTTGTGAGTAGCCTAAAAACCACTGAACTGTGAAATATATGGTAGGTGACTTACATTCCAATTTTTTAAAATGCCATGGAGGACCAACCTTAAGACAGAACTCCTTCCATAGACATCCTCGTGACTACCACTGTCCCAGAACCTTCCTAACTGAAGTGCACCCCAAGGGCAGCAGAATGGTGGGTTCGGGTGGGATGCACCAGCACTAAACACATCAAAGTACACGCAGCAACAAAGGGACAGCAGGGCATAGGTAAAGTTCTTAACATTCTATTTCCATGCCCCTTCTGGCCCCTCTTTCAGCTCCTCAACACATAGAAGTACAGGGATGTGTTTGCTTCTCTAGCTCCCCCAAGTGTGAAGCTCCTTGAGAATGCAGCCTACGGCTTAGTCAACTTTCCTCCCCCAGCCTAGCAGGGCGTCTGACACACAGCAGTTACTCACTCGATCTCTGAATGAATGAAATGAGATTTCCATTTGCCTGTGAAATCCTACAGACAAGTCTATGTACCCTTGAACTAGGATAAGCCTAGTGCCTCAGATTGTCTCCGATTTCACTGAAGTCTAGAAAAGGGAAAACAAATTTGGTAACCCTATCAATTCTGGTGATTTGTGACAGTTCATGAGGCAAGTAATAGTTCTGTTTTAAACTGGGTATTTTTTTTTTAAGATTTATTTATTTATTAGAAAGAGAGAGAGAGCAATAGAGTGTGCCTGCCTGTTCCAGGGAGAGGAGCAGAGGGAGAAGAGAATTCCAAGCAGACCCCCATGCTGAGCACTAAGCACGACGCCCAATGTGGACTTGATCCCACAACCCCATGACCATGACCTGAGCCAAAACCAAAAGTAAGACACTTAACTGACTGTGCCACCCAGGCACCCTAAATTGGGTATTTACATAAACACCTGAGTTAAAGAAATGAAGAAAGAACTTACGAGAATTTTAGCAGAGGTTCCAGGCCAGGTCCAGGGAATTCATTGAGAATTTCCATGGCTGTAACACAACCTACAGTTGGTATTCCTTCTGTATAATCACTTCCAAGCAAATAGGCCAAATTTATTAATTTGTTTCGGTCTAATCCTAGAAAAGTAAAAACATTTTATATTTTTTAAATTTTTATTAGAACACACCAAGCAAAATTCTGCCTCTGGGCCTTTACACTCTCCAGGCCCTTTGTCTGACATGCTCATCCCTAAGGATGTACAACACTCATTACCTCTTCTCCTTGGGCCCTAGCCCAAAAACAACCTATTAGTGAAGACTCTCCTGACCACAGCTCCATATACAACAGCACACACCCATCCTGTGACTGCAGGTCACCCTCTCCTGTTTCCCAGCTTTTTTTTCTACATGGATTATGTTTATTATTTCCTTTTCCTACTAGACTTGTATTCTCCCATTTCCCCACTGCCAAGAACGAGAACTGGCATACAGGAATCACACAATATGTATTTGTTAGATGAATGGGAAAAAAAAGAATCACTGCCAGAAACACCACCACGGGGCCATGGAGCTCGTGACTCCAGCAGGACTGACTCCGCCTGCCTCATCTCTCCACCACCTTTGGTTTACTCCAGAGATCTAGGATAACTGGTCAAAGTCTAAGCAGGTCAGGTAATTAATTCTTCAGGAAATCCCTACATATTTCTAGGGTTTTAATTTCTTAATTCTAATTTAAAAATCCTACTCCTCTCTAGAAACAAAAGATCACTTACATGAAAATGGTAGAGACCTACCATTTCCCAATTAATACATCAATGAGTTCCTTGGAAAGGAAAAAATTCATAATACAAATTCTAAAGGTAAATCTCATAAAGTAATCATACTCTGAAGTCTTACCCAGTTGGTTGTGAAAGTCCACATACTGGTAATACTCTACAAACTTGTTTTTATTAAAAAAGTTTTTATAGACATGCCGTGCTCCAAACAGCCAAATATCACTATCATCAGTGATTGTTCCAGAAGTCTGATCGGTCAGATCCAGGATGGCGCACTGTGCCTCTGCTTCCATGGGAGCTTCGATGTAGGGAATGCCAAACAGGCGAAGAAGTTCCTGGAGAGTCAGAGACACGCTGTGACCCCCGTGAAATGCGGGAAATGGGCCTTGACCAGAAATGGGAGCAGTGTTGCACACATTTCACTGAAGACATGCCGTTGGGGAATCAGATTAAGTAAAACCAGCAGTGGGAATTGCAAAAGGAGGCCTGGCGGGTACACCTACCTGGCTTTCCAGGAACATCTGCCCTGTCACAGTAGCAGCAATCCGTTCTTGCTGCTGTTTTTGTGCTTCCAGCGAATTCTGCTGTGTTAACAGGCTGCTTTCCAGAGTTTCCAGCTCCTCCTGCAAAATAAATTTCATCATTATATTAATGATCCAGTTGAACTCATTTGTTACAAAAAGCCTACATTTAGTCTGACTCAATTACCAAATAAGCGTTCCTCCTTATGAAATTTCCCACTTGGATTTCTGAGCAAGTCTGTAATATCTTCAAAGCTCCCTCACAAAATCACCCATGTTTTAGTTTAAACAAATTGAATTTAAGAAAACACTGAGTGAGGGACACCTGAGTGGCTCAGTCCATTAAGCATCATCTGCCTTCAGGTTAGGTCATGATCCCAGAGTCCTGGGGACTGGGCTCCCTGGGAGCCTGCTTCTCCCTCTGCCAGCTGCTCCCCCTGCGTATGCTTTCTCTTACTCACTCTCACTCAAATAAATAAAATCTTTAAAACACACACACACACACACACACACACACACACACAAAGAGTGAGATACCACTTCCCACCCACTAGAGCGACTAGAATCAAAAGGACAGATACAAATAAGCGTTGATGAGAATGTGAAAAATCGGAACCCTTATATACTATTCGTGGAAATAGTGCAGCCACTTTGGAAAACAGTCTGACAGGGACTCAAAAGGTTAAACACAGCTACCTGTAACCCAGTAATTCTATTCCTAGGTGTATACCAAAGAGAAATGAAGATATATTCCATCCCACAAAAACTTGTACATAGATGTTAATAGCAACATTATTCATAATAGTCAGAAAGTATAAACAACCCAAATGTCCATCAAATGATGACTGAATCAAATATGGTACCTATCCATACAATGGAATACTATTTGGCAATAAAAAGAAATAAAGGACTAACACATGCTACAACATGGATGGACTTGAAAACATTCTGCTAAGTGAAAGGAGCCAGAAAAAAGGCCACAGGTTGTATTATCCCATTTATATGAAATGTCCAGAAAAGACAAATCCATAGAAACAGAAAGAAGATGAGTCGTCAAAGAGGTGGAGAGGAAGGTACAGGGAGTGACTGCTAATGGGTTCCGGGCTTCTTTTTCAGGTGATGGAAATGTTCTAAGATTGCAATAGTTGTAGGACTCTATGAATTACACTAAAAGCTATCAATTGTAAAAAATAAAACATCAATTTCTATAGTCTTAAAAATATTAAATACTTGGGGATAAATCTGACAAAGGATGTATAAGATTTGTATAGTGAAAACTGCAAAATACTGAAAAAATTTTAAAAGGTCTGAATAAATCAGGCCATATCCTGTGTTCAAGGATCAGAAGATAGAGTGTTGCTAAGATTTAATTCTCCCCAAATCGATTTGTATCTTCAGTACAATCTCATCAAAACCTTGGGCATTTTTCATCCAAATTGAGAAACTAATTCTGAAATTCATATGGAAATGCAGAGGATTTATAAAAGTGAAACAACTTGGAGAAAAACGAAGTTGGAAGATTCATACTCCTATTGTCTTGTTTCAAGAGTTAACGTAAAACCACAACATGTAATGTGTTTTTTTTTAAAGATTTTATTTATTTATTTGACAGAGAGAGATCACGAGTAGGCAGAGAGTGAGGAGGAAGCAGACTCCCTGCTGAGCAGAGAACCCGATGCGGGACTCAATCCCAGGACCCTGAGATCATGACCTGAGCCGAAGGCAGCAGCTTAACCCACTGAGCCACGCAGGCGCCCCTGTAATGTGTTTTGAGTTGATTTTGGTGTATCATACACAACACCAAAGTTGCCTTTTTTCCTAGCACCGCTGTAAAGACTCTCCTTCCTCCATCCAACTGCCTTTCTAGCATTGTTGAAAATTTGTTCTCCATATATACATGGATCCATTTTTGTACTTTTATTATGTTCTATTGATCTATTTGTCTATCTTTATGCCAAGAGCAAACTGTCTTGATCACTGTTGTTTGCTTCCGCTGCAGGACTCTTGTTTTGTTCTCATGATCTATGTATCCATCCTTTAGTCAATATCATACTTTCCTAATTATTGTTATATTTATAGTAAATCTCGATATCAGGTATTATAAGTTCTCTAAATTTTTTCTTTTTCAAATTTGTTTTGACTACTCTAGCTTCCTTACTTTTCCATGTAAATTTTAGAATCAGCTTGTTAATATCTATCATTGGTTTTTTTATTGGAATTCCATGAATCTATGGATCAGTGTGGGGAGAACTGATATCTTAATAATATTATATCTTCCCACCCAAAACCACATCTATTTAGGTCCTCCCTGATTTCTAGCATCAGTGTTTTGTAGTTTTGAAATACAAATCTTTCACATACGTTGTAAGCCCTACATATAAGTATTTTATGCTTTAAGGTGGTATTGTATGTGGCTCTTTCTGTGGATTGAATTGAGTTCCCCAAAAATTTCTATGTTAAAACCCTAACCCCAAATGTGATTGCATCTGGAGATGGTGTCTTTAGGAAGTAATTAAGGTTAAATGAGGTCATAAGGGTGGAGCCCTAATCTAATAGGACTATAGCCTTATGAAAGAAAGATACCTCCTTCCTTTCCATCCTACCCTCTCCCCCTCTCCCCCCATCCCCGCCCCTCTCCCCAGCACCTGAGGACAGCAGGAGGGCAGCCATCTGCAAGCCAGAAAGCTCTCACCAGGAATCAAATTAGCCTGCACCTTGATCATAGACTTCCCAATCCCCATAATGATGAAAAAATAGCTAAGAAAAAAAAAAGCGTGCAAAAAGCTAATAAATGTTCAACCAGTAACTCCTTAAAGCTCAAAAGCTATTTAACTTGGCTCTTTTTTAGCAGTAGGTTAAGACTTGATCTCTTATTATTACCAAATTAATATCTTTCCATTCATTGAGTGAACTGTCTGTATCTTTTTCAGCTTCTTCACATGGCTCAGAATCACATCTTCCAGAACTGAGTCTTAGGAGGCCCTCAGAGTCACCAGTGGCTTCTTCCTTCTTAGTTCCTATCAGTTCTTCTTCATCTTGTCTGGAGGGAGATTTAGAAGCTTCATGTAATTCAGCTTGAAGTTCTTCATTACTAATTATACTCTGTACTTCGATGAAACTTCCTGTACCAAAATAACAAGGTCACTTTGTTTATAAATGAAACATTAAAATTATCCCAAAATCATTGAGAGCATTCCAAAGTATCCTGAAAAATGTTTTACCCCCAAAAGATCTGAATTTACTAGAAAACATGTAAGGGTAAAACATTACTATTAAATAAATTTAATAGAAATGCCTATAACTTCAAATTAAGACTTTTCCATCAAACTGGCACTACCTTTAAAGTTAGGAAACAAGCTTTCAAAGATTTGCATAAAAGCTTTATACAAATACAATAAATTAACTAATATTGTTTTGGAGTTCAAAAAGGAGAATTATCAGAGGATGTAAACAGTCATGTAGGTTGTTATATGTTCTCATGCTATTTCACTATGAACATAGCAAAGAATAAAGCAGTGAATTAGTGTAAAGGATCCGAATAAGTACTCGGGAGAAATAGCTCTTCTTTTCCACCTTCTTTCCCTCCTCTCCTGTGTCTTGTCTTTTCTTTTAAAAAAAAAAAATAATAAATAATTGATTCCCTTCTTTTGCTTCAGGTGGAGGAGCATGAATTTCAGGATGCAATCATGATGGACAGAGTGGGCTCGAGATCTGAGTGGGACTGGGGCCAAGGAGATAGCCAGGACCAAGGAGAACACCAATGGGATCAGGAGATGGTTACAAATTAAGAAAGAATAAGTAATAAGTCGATATATTAGGACAATGGTAGTAAGGCTTCTCAGTGTTAGGAAGGAAAATTGTAACAAAAGTGGAGGCTAAAAGGAAATCTGTGATGTCGGATTGGAATCAGTATCAGTACGAACTCAATAAATTTTTATATATGAAACATTTATACATAAATATATATTTGTAGAGAAGTAAATACAGGTGGGTGTGTGCACATGTTTGTGGGTATATACATAAATATACTTCCTGGCTCTGTCCCTGAGAGGGCCTGAAGCAACGACACCCCAGTACCAGTGAGCACACTCAGGGTCCAGATCTTGGTTTCTAAACATCATGCTCTATTCCAGGGAACTAGAGCTGGATCCAGGGACAGGGCAGGGTAGGGCAAGAATAAAATAAATCTGGAACATCTTGACCAGAAAGTAAAGAAATACTCAACATATAAGGGGGAATTGTCAAGTCCCAGAAGCCAGCCTGAAGAGGGGCCCCCACTGGCCAAAGCCAGGGAAATTCCAACCATAAAGTACAAAAAAAGCACCATAAATCACTAAATAAAATATGAATTCTTAAATCCACATGATATAAAAAAGTAGTAAACAGGGAAGAGGGGAAGAACTTCCTTAGAAGAGGATACAAACTGAAAAATATATAAGGAATAATAGAACTAGAAAACTGCCATTTGGCAACCATCATAGTGATCATTTATTTAGGTAAAAATCATCAATGAATGCTAAAATAAGTGGACAAAGGTTTGCTCAGGAACAACATATTTACACAGCCTTTCCATAAAATACTAATTACAAAGAGGAAAAGGTAACTTTAGAATGGAGAAACTCAGCAGACATCAGGAAAAAAGTTAGCTTGTGTGTGTGTACAAGCAATTCTTGTTATTCACAGCAGTGTGTTCTATAAAGTCACTGTGAACAATGAATCCACATATACATCCTTGTTCATAGAATAAATATATTCATAATCATAAATCCTACAAACAACCCATCCTGGTAAATTCTAACTTCTTTATCTTATAAAGGAACAAATGAGATTCAGGAGTGTTAAAGAGACTTGCCTGAGGCTGCCCACCAACAGGTGACAGAATTGGGATTCAAACCCCATCCAAATAACCTAAGCCAGAGTTTCTTGATCTAGTCCACACTGCTCTCTCCCATATTCACCTTCTGGTCACCTCTGTGGGATAGCTAAAACACAAGGCAGACACCTTGCTCAGCCTTAGCTGGGAGCAGTACTGGCAATTCAAACTTCTAGCCACTTTACTCAGGTCCAAGAATGACCACAAAGATCCTACTTCTGAGTATTGATTCTGGGGTTATAAATAAATTTCAATAAGTAGGCAATTTCACAAATAAGAATAATCTGAATAATGAGAATCTGAATAATTCTCTGAATTGACTATATAGAAGTCTGTATAATGGGGTGCCTGGGTGGCTCAGTGGGTTAAAGCCTCTGCCTTCGGCTCAGGACATGATCCCAGAGTCCTGGGATCAAGCCCCACATCAGAATCCCTGCTCTGCGGGGAACCTGTTTCCTCCTCTCTCTCTCTCTCTCTCTCTCTCTCTCTCTGCCTGCCCCTCTGCCTACTTATGATCTCTGTCTGCCAAATAAATAAATAAAATCTTTAAAAAGAAAAAAAAAGGGTCTATATAGATATAAATACACAGTAAACATGTACATGTACATAAATATGTATAAAGAGCTATGATAAAGAAAACGTGGTAAAATGCTAGCCATTGAAGTACTGGGTGAAGGAACCAGAATGTTCTATAATATTCTTTCAACTTTATTAAATTTGTAATTATTTCAAAACAAAAAGTTAAAAAAACCAGAAGACTCATTTTTACCTTTTCCAACTGATACTTCCCCCTTTTAAAAAAAAAAAACAACAACAAAGAACCAGCTATGTGTCCTTGGGAGAGTCATTTCACCTTTCTGGGCTCCTAGTTCACCGTTTGAACAAAAAGGGAACTAGACTACACTGCAGGATCTCCATTCCTGGAGATATGAAACTCTACAGGAAGTTCTGTATCTCTGGAAGAGCACAAGCACCTACCATCAGATTCACTTTCTTCAGAGTCTATTTCCATTGGCTCCATGGACTTTGGAACTGAAATTAAGTCCTGGTCTACAGAGTCCATTCTCTCATGTTCTTGGATGGTTTTCAGGAAATTTTCATGCTCTTTAGAAGTAAAGGATACTGCATTTTCCAAGTTACTTACTGCCTCTGAAGGGATACTTTGTGTATTACTCGTTTCTTGCAAACTGACAGTGTCAATGATTTCAGAAACGTGATTTTTTTCACCTTCTGTTTCATCATCAGTTGAAAGAACAGAGGAATCATATTTGCTGCCTGATGGACAAAGGTCCGGTTGTAGCTCAGGCTCTTTGGTGTATGTTTCATTCCTTGATACAGAACTTGAACTCATCGAAGGTACTGGTGTCAGTTCTCTCCCACTCTGGAGCCCAGGTGCATCGCCGTGCATCACCACTGTGCTTTCTGAAGGAATGGGGTCTTCTCTCCCCTTAACTGGAGATTCACAGCTTTTCTGAAAGGCTTCACTCACCACACGAATAAGTGACATTTCTTCTTTTGGAACACTAGATTCACTGCCTGGACAGAAGATGGGATGGGACAAACGAGCTGAGTCTGCCAGCCTCCTGCAGGTGTCAGGGCTGGTTTCATGAGCAGAGTTCACATGGGTCAGATGGGGTCCTGCTGGCAACAGCATTCCTTCTCCACCTCCTTCTTGAAGGCCTTCAACAGCTTCTTCGTGGCAACTGTTCCCAAGCAGTGTTTTCACTGCTGACCCTCCTATCTGCACGTCATTTCCAGCATGTGCTTCCATGTCTTCATCATCGTCAAGAACCTTCTGAATAGCTAAGAGAGTAAGCGGGGACACAGGTGCATTCTTCGCATCAGACTGCTTTTGATTCTCACTCTCCGGCTCCTCTTCCGAGCTGCTTCCCAGCATGGCAGCCTGCATAGCCAGGGAAGTTCTTGGAGAAGGAGGGGTAGCGGCAGGCTCCTTCTCTGGCTTCAGTGCCTCACATGGAGATGACTTCGTGTCAGACAACCAGCTGCGCATTTTGCTGGAAGAAGGAAGAGACTCTGAACCCACCTCTGCAACTTTCTTAGCTTGAATACCTTAAGAAAAATTAAAACATTTCTCATTATGTAGTTTTACAGTGAGACAACATACTTCTAGTGAGATGAATAAAAGAACACTGGTTCTCATGCAGGAAGTTATAAATTTTCCTTTAAATGGCACTAAGAGTTAATTTGTTATTTAATTTTAAAGTAGGTTTGTACATGAGCACTGAGTAATGTACAGAATTGTTGAATCATTATATTGTAAACTTGAAACTAATATATAACACTATATGTTAATTATACTGGGAGTAAATAAATAAATTTTAAATAAATAAGAAAAACAAAGAGGGTTGGTACAACAGCAGGTAACCCATTAATAGCTATATAGAGAGCTTTATTATTACATGAGTAGGGTGGTAGCTCCTAGAATTCAGAGACACAACCTATTTTTGGTTTTTAACCATTAGGTAAGTGATGGTACTAAATACCTCTTATTAAGATGTAATGTGAGGTATCTTCAGAGACTACTCTCCTGGACTCTACCTCCTTCAGAAAGCCCCCTTCTTCTTCATATTGCCTTTGGATTTGTCCTGACTGTTGCTGATTCATTTCCTTTTGGACATTTTCTATGTGCTGGTTTAGGTAGTTTTTTTTAAGCAAGCCTTTGAGCTGATATTGTGAAAAGTCATTAGACTCCTAAAATGAAATAAATGAAATTATTTTTTTGTATTAAATACAGATAATATTCCCACACAGATAACATTCCCAAAGGATGAAGGAACAAAGAGCAACTTATTTTTTTTCCACTGGAGACATTTTCGTATTATAACAGTAAAATCTGAAACTAGGAAAAAACTGTAGCTGCCTTATTAAAAAATAACCTTTAAAACAAAAAGACTTGGGCAAAAGAAATCATGGATAATGTTTGTGACTTAATCATTTACTCAAAAAACATTTATTAGGCAGTAATGCATACCGGCACTGTGACATTTTGATTGTAGCTTAATAAACAGACAACCTTCTGGAATGCAATATGCAAGTAAAGTGGGGCGCCTAGTGGTCCAGCCGGTTGAGTGTCCAGTTCTTCGTTTCAGCTCCGGTCATGATTTCATGGGTTGTGAAATCTAGACAAGCCCTCGGGGCAGGAAGTCTGCTGGAGGATTCTCTCCCTCTGCCCCTTCCCCCTGCTCATACTCTCCCACACGCACTCTCTAATAAATAAATACATCTTAAGAAAAATATATCCAATAGAAAGGAAAACAAAGCTCATTCACCTGCTAAAAGTAGTAGTAATTAATGGTATAGCATGATCAGGAGACAAGGCCTGACCCCAACTCTGCACACCATCTGCTCCAAGTTTCTGTGGCTGTAGAGCCAATAGCAGATGCTCCAAGTTGAAGAATTTACCACTCAATCCCCTATGGCCACTGTCTCGAAAGAGGAAGAGAGAAGGTGATGGTCCAACTGCATTTCTAGGTCTGCACCCAAAACAAAGAGACACCTAGAATTTTAAGTTAGATTAGACTCTATATTACTATTAGTAATCTTCAGACAAGGTATATTATGGGTTAAAAAAAAAAACTTTCATGAACTAACCTAAGAATTGAACCCCTAAGCATCCACTGAGCACTTACTATGTGAAAGATACTGAACTAGGTGCTGAAAATACAGAAGTGAGAAAAACAGGCACATCTGCATGCTAAGAACCATAGACATTACAGGGTGTTATGAGAACACAGAGCAGTTTTTTTTATTATAGTGTTTTTTTATTTTTTAAGACTTATTTATTTTGGAAAGAGAGAGAGAACACACACGCAAGGGAAGAATGAGAGGGAGAGAAAGAATCTCAAGCAGACTCCACGCTAAGCATGGAGCCTGAAGCAGGGGCTCAATCCCATGACCCCGAGATCATGACCGGAGCTGAAATCAAGAGTCAGAACCTTAACTGAATGAACCACCCAGGCATTCCAAGACCTGGTCTCAAGTGAAAGTCGAAAGACTTCTTTGAAGAAACGTGTAAGGTCAAACTTACAAATATATGATGCCTCTCAGGATCTCTGAGACACAAACGACGTTTAATCAAAACAGAGACCATGTAAGTAATACTTATCGATTTCCTTTTTTCTAATAAAAAATTTTGCTAAAGCTCTAAGCATGAGCACATTCTAAGCATTAATGTGCTGATGTATGTTTCACCTCTGGCATTGCTTCAAATAAGGTTCGTCTTCGCTTGGTAAATTCCTTCATGTCAGTCAAGATTTCGTGCTTTATTTCAAGAGGCAGGCTGCTGAAGTCTTCAGACTCAATATCTATGGCATGAGGATTATGAAAGAACTCTTCCTGCAAAGAGTAAAAACGTAACCATGAAATTTACATTGTGTACACTTACTCTATTTACCCTGATATTTACTACTGATGTAAGTTTATGGAATTTATGATCGTTCTACAAAATCTACAACAGACTAAACCCAGTTGCACATAATCTGCAACAAGTATCAGTGAACAGGCAGATTAGGGAAGAAAGCCATCCATCCACTGGCTCACTCAAAAGAAAAAATACCTATCAGACACCCCAAACGTGCCAGGCACTGTTCTAGATGCTAGGATATCGTGCCAGATCAAGTCCCTACTCTCAGGGGTAGAGTAAGACATAGAATAACCAAATAAATAAACAAATGAACAAGAAAATAAAGCAGGTTAATCTGATAAGAATAAAAAATGACGGTGAGCAGAGACTTGAAAGACACCAGCGAGACTGATCACGACATCCCAGGCTGCAGGAACAGCAAGTACCAGAGCCCTACGGTAGGGATGAGCCTTAGGAATTTGAAAAATATCTGTAATTCTCATAATGAGTTTTGTTTTGCTCTTAACCTATAATCAAAAGTGAAGACAAGTGAGAAATTCACAGGCATGAAAAAGGATAAACTGGGGTGCCTGGGTGGCTCAGTGGGTTAAAGCCTCTTGTCTTCGGCTCAGGTCGTGACCCCACGGTCCTGGGATCAAGCCCACATTGGGTTCTCTGCTCAGCGGGGAGCCTGCTTCCCCCTCTCTCTCTGCCTGCCTCTCTGCCTCCTTGTGATCTCTGTCTGTCAAATAAAATCTTAAAAAAAAAAAAAAAACAGAAAAAGGAAAAACCTTTTCTAAATTTTGACTAATTACTGAAAGTACTTTAAAACTCTTCATTAGTAATACAATTTGCTTTCCCGTAGGTAGGTATGTTGTATGTATATGGGCAAACCAGCCAGCACTTAGGACACTCATGCTCAGAACACCCCACGCTTTCACTATACGAAGGGAACACCTTAATGCTCCATCAGCCCTCTGAGGAAGGCATCATTATGATTTTTGTTTCACAAAAAAAGGAGGTAGGGATGGGAAATAAAGCTTAGAGAAATTAATTTGTCTAAGATCACATGGCTAGTGCACAGGAGAGTCCGTACTTAAAGGCAGGGCTTTCTGACCAAAATGTTCAGAGTCTTTACCATGTTCACAGTCTTTACCATGATTGCTGTCATTTTCTGAATTAATAATGCAGAACCTCTACAAGTTGAAGGATCTTGAGGTTGTAGCTCAAGTCTTTCTCCAGATGCACCAAATTAGGAACATAAAAAAACCAGTTAACTTGGGAATCAAAGAATATTATCCACTATTAAAAAACTTGAAAAAAAAACTCTAAAAACTTGTATATTATAGTACCACCTCAATTTGTACAAATGTCATTCATTAAAATATGTGTGGGGGTTGTTTTAGGACCGCAGGTTCTCTGACCCCTCTTTCCACCTAATCCCCTCCCCTTAATTAAGGGCTGGGCTCACTGACCAGCTTCTCACAGACAGAATGCGTAGGAAGGGGGGCTGTGCTACATCCGAAGCTGGCCGGAAAAGACTACAGGGTCCCGCTGGGCACCTGCTCTCGGGATGCCTGTCCATGGAACACAATACCATGCCCTGAGGGAGCCCAAGACACACGGAAAAGCCACAAGCAGGTGTTCTGACAACCAGTGCCAACCACCAGACGTGGGAGTAAGGAAGCCTTGGAGGGGACTCCAGCCCCAGCTACAACCGGCCTGCATTTACAAGGGAGCCGCGCAGGGACGACTGCCTCACTGAGCCCAACAATCCCCAGAACAGTAAGAGGATGATAACAACCATTTCCATGCCACCACGTGACACAGCAATGGGTAACTGGAACAGAAGCACAGACATACGTTTACATACATATGCATACATGTACTCCTGACATGCATACATGTACTAAAATACACACGTGGATATTCAACCATAAGGGGTGGGGGGAGAATGGGCTAATGCAGACGAAAATGTTACTTGAAGTTATTTATAGGTGGTACGTTTTCTGAATTTTTATAGAAGTACATATTACTATTTATACTTACTTATTGTTTGTTTCGTTGGTTGGTTGTAAAAGATGGCTTGTTCTGGATGTCTAGACACACACAAATGCAAATGCCATACACATGTGGATGGGTCCCTGGGTATTCGTACAGATATACACATGCACACACATACACACACAGCACAATAAAGAAGGAAAGAAGGTGTGTGTCTGTATTTTACCAGGAACTTTATACCACATTTATTCATTTTCATGTTGTTCATTTCAAATAACAATATACTCTGAATTCAAAAATTACGTTAAGTACCTGTAATGCCTGTTTTTGACTCATTCTTTCTTGCCATTCTCTTTCATCTTCTTCTTCTGAACTGAAAGTCAAGCATATATTTACAGTATCTATGACTTAATGACAACTTATAAAAAATATCTCTGGAGGCAAGGGGCCACTAGTTCTAGGGGCTACGATGGTGAATCAGATGTTATGAAACACACCCTCATTATTCCCACAGTTGGGAGGGGAGCTGTGCCAGGGAGCGATTACAATATGTTCTGATGACATCCATCACAAGGGGGCATCAGCATGCTCAAAAGTAGAGTAAGGGGAGTCACCCCTCTCTAATCGGGGTGCAGGGGGAGGTCTGTAAAGTTTCTTGGAATCTCTGGCAATTGCACTGCTTGGACTTAGCTGCAAATAAGAGGTCTAGTTGTAGGGTCTGAGGAACGTTCATGGAGACAAGTGTTCCAAGCAGAAACAGTGTGTTCCATAAACATCTGGAAACAAGGGAAAGAAAGCCTGCCTGGAGATGGCATAAAGAGGGCCTGATAATGACAAACAGAGGGCTTGGTAAGGTTGGAGAAGCATGTGAGTAAGGGGCTAAAATTCTATCCTAAAGAAGTTAGAAGCTAGGAAGTATTTCAAGCTCTGAAATGACATGATCAGGTTTGGGTTTTAGCAGATTCTGCACCACAAAGCAGAGACTGAACTTGGTGAGTAGGAGTTCCAGCAAAAGGGGAAGAGCAAAGACAAAGACAGAGAAAGAAGTGTGTAAGCCTTTCTGGTACTTCAAGGTAGCAATGAAAAGAAACAGAACCGGCCTGATTCCGAAGCCACTTGGTGTCTCAGGAGCCCCTGGGAAAGGAATGTGGGCAAGTGGGGGCACAGACACACTGCCAGGCCCCGCCTACGTTTCAGCCACAGACACACTGCCGGGCCCCGCCTGCGTTTCAGCCACAGAAGCAGCTGAGAGTGAACAGCGAACTAGAGAAGAGTCCACAGAGGAGCCTGGGAAAGAGCAGCCAGAGAGGGTCCCAGACAGCCAGACAGCAGGATAATGCAGGTGCCGAGTCACGTGCAGCTAAAAAGTACAGTAAGCTGACGCCTGCCGAGTGTCTACTGGATTTAGCAAGGAGGAAGTTGTGTGTGGTCTCGCCATGTGCTGGTGAGAGACAGAAGACACAGGCTAAGAAACAGGCAGAGACAGCGTGTGTAAGCAGTGGGGAGGAACGTGAAAATCCATTCGCTTCAGGAATCACACACGAATGTGCTACCACAGGGCCTGCAGATGAAGAGACAAAGGAGCAGAAACTACCAAAACACAAGGACAAGGGAGTTACAAAACAATTTAGTGTTTGAAAAACACTCTAAAAGGTGTCGAGAATACATTTGCAGATGCATTAATTCCCACATGCCTTATCATGTAGCTAAAAACACAAAGGTCTGAATCTGTCTGAAAACACAGACAATTACTATTTTTAAATAGTTAAACGTTTACCTGTTTTTTTCTTCCTTTTGTAAAGGTGGCAAAACATAGATGTCATCTTCTCTCTGAACTTGAGTAAGACTGGGGAGCGCTTCACCTCTGAAAAGCACACACAGGGGTAAGCAGAGGTGATGGGAATCAGGACGCTGAGTGAGGAAGACTCCCCTACTCATTACACAAGCCTGCTGAGGGGGTGAGAAGGGGAAAAACACGGGGCTCTAACAGGTTTCTCCCTGCCGCCTGGGCTGCCCAGGCCGCTGCTGTGGGAAGCCAGTGAGGGCTCGAGAGAAACCGGAAGCTCACTGCGGCTCCGCGCACCTCAGCCAGGGCCTCAACTGCAGGCAGGGAGATCCGCCTTACAAAAGTACAGTGTGGGCAATGCAACACTATGGCTTTTCTCTCTCCGTATCGAAGCTGACTCTCACCGAACAGGGAATTTGCACAACTTCCAAGAACTGGGTCAAATGGACAGCCCCTTACCCCTCTGATTTCACTGTGTTTTTTGCAGAGTTAAAATCAGGGAAAGGGAACCACAAGAACCCAAGGCAAAAGTTAAAAGCGTTTAATCTTTAAAATGAATGGAATTTGCCTCTTGCCTTTTGCTTTTCAAGGCAGTTTTGATAGCCTGCCTTTTCAAAAATGTTTTCAAAAGCTTCTCTGTAGTTTTTCTGGAGTCAGTGGCTGCCAAATCCTTTCTGTGCCTTCTCTTAGCCTGTGAAAACAAAGGACACAGGATTCTGTTTCAGGGTATTAGTATATTAAAAACATTTCTGTGACTTTTTTCCATAGCATTTGGTTGGTCTGAGTTTTCAGGCTACGACTGCTTTAGTATTTCCTCCCAACTGTCACATCAGTGAGTATGTGCAGGTTTCTGCTATGCAAAGAACATGGAATCTCCATCTGCCTACTACTAAATGGACGGGCTAGGACACGGTATTTGACAAACTATTAATTTATTTTCAGTTTCTTTTAAATAGACTTTCATGTCCCCAAGAAGCCTATAACTTAATAATATGTAATTGAGTAAATGTTTCTTAAAAGGGATTATTAATGTATTCTTTAAAATTGTCACTACTGTGCCAAAACCAATTTCTGATATTGGTCTTTATAAAAGTACATTAGTTGGGGCACCTGGGTGGCTCAGTCAGTTAAGCATCCGATTCTTGACTTCAGCTCAGGTCATGATTTCATGGGTTATGGGATCAAGCCCTATGTCGGGCTCCATGCTTGGCGGGGAGTCTGCTTGAAAATCTCTTTCCCTCTGCCTCTGCCCCTCCCCCTGCTCTTTCTCTAGCTCTCTCTCTCCCACAAAACATAAAAATAAAAATAACAGAATACATTACTTACATGTCACTATGTCCCTCGACATTTAAGATTATATCATAAGAAATTCTCAAATGTATTAGAAGTGTCTTGTAAGAAATGTCCATGTAGGAAAAAATCAAACACTCTCCATGCTGATGGTAGAATATAAGGAAGAAATACCAAAACATTCTTTTCCTTTTTTTAAAAATTAAGATATAACTGACCTATAACACTGTGTACAAGTTAAGGTGTACAACGTGTTGATTTGGTGCATTTACATATCACAAAATGACTACTACAATCCTGTTAGCTAACACCTTTTAGGTGGGGCTGGGGAAGTGGGGAGATGTTGCTTCCTTGTTAATAAATGAATTCTGGAGTTCTTTTTTCCTGTCTATTCCTTCCAAGGAGTACCTGATAGAATGTGCCTTTGATAACTTAAAACAGCAACAGGCAAGTCTAGACCTCTTCCTGAGGGAACAAATGTCCCCAAGCATTTACCGATCCTTACTTTTACCTACATCCTCACTTAGTTAGTCAATGTCTATCTGGGACTATGAAGTGATGGGGTGGCATTTTCAACACGTAACAGTCCTACAACCAAATGGGTGCTGTCACTTGGAGGGAGTACACAATTACTCCAAAGTTCACAACTTTGTTCCAACACTGTTTTAACCTACTTTCAGAATAAAGAAACTCAATGTTACTCTTTTATATCCTGGCCATTTTCCTTCCTCAATAATCCACATTAGTCACATCTAGCACCACATAAAATCTAATTACTCTTTAAACACTGAGGACCCGCGATCTCAGATTCAAGGAGGCGTGCTCTCCAACAGGCTATCATGCTCGGGAGCATAGCTGAAAAATACATAGGACACCTGAGAAGATACTCTACGAGGAAAACTCGAACTTCTAAGAATTTTAGTAGGTTTTTTTTTTAAGATTTTATTTATTAGAGAGAGAAAGAGAGAGAAAATTTCAGTAGTTCTATTAAAAGCTGAATTGTATCAGAACGCCTAGGTGGCTCAGTCGGTTAAGCTGCTGCCTTTGGCTCAGGTCACAATCCCAGGGTCCTGGGATGGAGTCCCGCATTGGGCTCCTTGCTTGGCAGGAAACCTGCTTCTCTCTCCACCTCTGCCTGCCACTCTGCCTGCTTATGCGCATGCGCGCTCGCTCTCTCTCTCTCTCTCTCTCTCTCGCTCTGACAAATAAATAAATAAAATCTTTAAAAAAAATAATAAAAATAAAAGCTGAATTGTATCATTGCACCCAGGACGTAGTCTCAAAAATAATCCTTTTTTTAAAGGAAAAAGTGTGACTGTTCAAGATAAACTTTAAAAAAGCTGAAATTTAGTTGGATATATGTCAAAATAAGTCTTGGCTTCAAAAATTCTAAAGAGAAAATTAAAATTCTACATGAAGTTTTCCTTCCTTTTAATAACACAGAAAGAAAAATAAACAAACAAACGTGATTCTTACCAAGGTTTGTTTCTTCAACAGCGGAGCATCCCCATCAAACACAAAAATAGGACGAATTCGAAAAAATAAGAGTTTGCAGAGCCGATGAAACAAAGTGAGAAGATGGGCGTTTTCTATTGAGTTTCCATGGCGATCCCGGACTCCTCTTAGTGCCTGGTTTAACCAAATGCTGATATCTGGTAGAATTGTTAAAGGAAACTATTTTGGCATTTCTTCCCTCATCATCATGATTTCAACTTCCCAAAAACTGATATCATCTAAACATTAAAACTAAGTCCTCATCACAGTTCATGTGGAATTGGAAAAATGTTAAGCCCTGACGGAATCTGCCTAAAATCCATTAACGTTATTTGAATCCCTGTAACTACTTCACAGACTACGGCGTTACATCAACAGATGTGTCCTTTAAAAAATCGAATTGCAGGGGTGCCTGGGTGGCTCAGTGGGTTAAGCCTCTGCCTTCAGCTCGGGTCATGATCCCAGGGTCCTGGGATCGAGCCCAGCATTGGGCTATCTGCTCAGCGGGGAGCCTGCTTCCCCTCCTCTCTCTCTGCCTGTCTTTCTACCTACTTGTGATCTCTGTCTGTCAAATAAATAAATAAAATATTATATATATATATATATATATATATATATATATAAAATCTTTAAATAAAAATAAAAAATCTAATTGCAAGCAGTTGCTTCTTTAAAAAAAAAACTAATACGTCCTACAGAATTTTAGCAAATTATCACAACTCTCTGGAAACTAGTTTGGCAATTCATAGAAAAAAAAAAATGTAAAAACCAGCATTCTATTTTACTATTTCTATCTCCAGACAATTATCAGAAAATCATCACCAATTTACAAAAAAAGTTACTTCTAAGAATGTTTGCCGTGATGAAAATATGAGAAACGATGTAAAAGTTTTCCAACAGGTCTTTACTTAAACTAAATTGTGATATACCAATTTGCTGGAATATCAAATAGCCCTCATAAAAGGAAGCTACAGAATCATCTATAGTGATAAGAAAGACAGTCACAAAATATTAAAGGGACAAAAAACAGGTTACAAAACTATGGAATGCATAATTACGTTTTATAACATGTGATATGTTAAATACAAAAAACTAGAAGTTCAGATGCCAAAATATTAACTAACAGTTAGCTCTTCTGTAATTATAAGGAATTGATGTTTCCTTGGAGCTTCCTTATATTTAACTTTTGTAAAAAGTGCTTCTTACCAAATTATTTCATATTTGTCCATAAGAGGAACGTGGCGACACTGGTTCTCCCGCTCTCAGTCTCTTCGTCCCCTCCTCTAACTCACCACTCAAGCGCGACTTCAGCGGAGTTCTCCTGCAGGCCCTCCCCAGCTCCTGCTGTACTGGCTCCCCAGGCTACCTGAGCACCCCACCCCACACCTTCCCCATGTGTGCGGGCTGCCCCCCGCGGCTCCGTCCTGAGTCCCAGACTAGATGGCCTAGACTGTATAAATAAACAAGGCACTCACCTATAGATGGGTTAAAAAAATATATTTTAGGGATCCAAGAGTAAGTTATGAACCTAGTATATAATGGATAATTTCTTAACAAATAAGGCCAAAAATGGGATATAGATCAGATATTTGAATTCGAATTCCCATGAAAACGAAACAAAGCAAAACCAATTATAAAACAGCAATCAAGTATTTTTACATATATATTTATACAGATAAATACATATGAGATTGTAATTATCACAGGAAAATCTTTGACATCCTCTTTAAATGATTTGTTCTTTCAGAAAAACTTAATAACCTCATGAAAATTACTTCCCGTCCCAAAAGAGCTCCTGAGTCATCTAAAAATAGATAACCTAAATTTTAAATTAAATGCTTTAATTTCCTCACTTTGGACAACTTCCTAAAAAATCAGAATGCTGAACTTCACGCATCACCTTAAAGATTTTTACAAATTACTCATTCTTCATCGGGGTTACAACATAAAATGCCTAAGTCTTTGCTGAGGTCTGAAGGGCTGCTGTTCCTGAACACTGGGCTTGCTCCTTCACGTACTGGTCCATAAAGAAAATCTTTAGAAAGCCGGGATTTGAAGAACCACTAGAGGGCAGCAATAGCACACGTGCCCCGCCCCCCCCCCCACACACACACACTTTTCCTCTCCCTACACAAGGTATCACGCATAAAAACTTTCAACCAAGCCAAAACTCATTATAGATGCATTTCAAGATTATTCACACCGAAGAAAATGCCACCACCATGTACACTTTCTTTGAAAAATTACCAGTGTCCCATTATGTATAAGTCGTCTCCATAGCAAACAATGGTTCCTCTCTCAGTGGCTCCCTGCGCAGAAACCCCACCTAGTCTTAAAGTGCATTTACCACCAGCAGCAGTTACCTGCACGACCCTCTTCCCCACCTCGCTCAGAACTCCTCGGCCCTCAGGTGCGCACGCAGGGAACTGGCCTAAGCTACCACCCGCTTCCAGAACTGCCACTCAGAAAGGAGGAGGAGGAGATGGAGGAGGAGAAGGTTTAATGAATAAAAAATGACCAAATTTCAGAGACAGTATTCACACATTTTGATAAAGGAGAAAAACATTTCATTCCGAAAACACTAAACCAACCAGACGCAGACACAAATGACAGTCCTTTAAAAGTCCATCCCAGGGGCGCCTGGGTGGCTCAGTGGTTTGGGCTGCTGCCTTCGGCTCGGGTCATGATCTCAGGGTCCTGGGATCGAGCCCCGCATCGGGCTCTCTGCTCAGCAGGGAGCCTGCTCCCCCCCCCCCTCTGCCTGCCTCTCTGCCTGCTTGTGATCTCTGTCTGTCAAATAAAAGTCCGTCCCAGAGGCTGGGAGGAAACAAAACGAAACACTGTGGACCTTCTGAAATCTTCCCGGTGTGGTACAGCAGTTTCCTATTCCAAAACTCACAATAAAAAAAAAATTAATAAATGAGTTACTTTTTAAAAAGAGAAAAGGTCGAACACCTGCCCACGCCATCCTCCCAACGAACGCGAGCGGCGCAGGCCTCGGGGCCGCGGGCAGAACGGCCGCTGGGGGTCCGCCTGGCCTTCCCCGAGCTGACCTCCCGGGAGGGAGGACACCTGCAGGCTGGGCGGCGTCAACCGAGCTCCTTTTCCGTACATGACTCCTTTATTCCTCACACCAACCCCGTGCGTAGCGACGACGATCGCCCCCACTTTGCCGACGAGGGAACGAAAGCACAGAGCGGCGTAAAACGCTGCCCCTCGGGGACCAACCGCGGGGACTCCGGCCCAGCGCGGCGTGACCGCAAGCGGGGACCGGCAGACACTCCGAGAGCGACGACGCCGGGAAGGGGGGAAGGGGCTGCTCCTACCACCCCGAGGGGGACTGTCATCTGACCAAGGCCGCTCTGCGCCCAGGGGGAGGCCGCGGGGGAGCAAACGCCCGGCGCGCATCGCGGCGCCCCGGAACACGTGAAGGATACCCACGGCGAGGATCTTCCCCTCCAGCGTCTCCGGGCTCACCTGCCGCCCGGAGCACTCCAGCAGCTTCCACAGCCCGTGCACCCCCATGACGGGCCCGGCGACAGTCGAGGGCGGGGTCGCGCGAGGCCTTCTATTCCAGTTCTACCGCAGCCTGCACCACCGCCGGGCCCGGCAGGGCTTCCCCTGCTCCCGCCCGGGGAAGGCGGACACTAACTCAGAGCCCGCGGTTTTCCAGGAACACCGGCGCCGGCGAGAACGGTACTTCCCGGCGGCGGACGCTGCCTCCCGGAAGAAAGGCAGGACCAGACAATGGCCGGCGTCGGAAAGGAGCGAGTCCTCCTTAAGCCCAAGCTTTGGCCCAAATGTAAACACTCTTAACGGAAGAGCAGGCTGACAGGACAGCGCAGGCGAGATAAACGGCCGGAAGACGTTCCCCCGACACGGCCTGATTCTTGAGTTAGCGAGTTAACCCACGCGAAATGGGGCCGCTCGGCTTCCGTCAAAGACGAGGCTCAAGCCGGAAGTCCCGCCTCACGGCGTGACGTATATTCGCTGCGCCTTTCCATTCCTGAGGCGAGGGGGCGGATCGGCCCGTGCGTCTGTGTCTAGTTGTTCCCGGGCTCGCTCCACGCTGGCGCTCTGTCGCAGCCACACGCCGCAAGTATACGCAGAGAGCCTTCTCGCTGAGGTGACAGTTTGCGGCGTCTCTTCTGCGTTTCATTCTCTCCGCACCAGCCGCTACTTCTGCACTCTCAATACCCAATGTTTTACGTGAGAGGCGGCGACAGAAAGGTGGATGCTTTGCTGGTGTTTTTAAGTCAGTAAGTGTTTTGTCTGATAACCTGGAGGAGCTAGATGGTAATAGGGCATCATCTTAAGTGAAGCCACTTTTAAAAGCCTTTACTCTTGAAGTATAGTTCGGTTTTCTCTGGCGTCTCAATGTAGGATTCCACGGCTTGTAGGTCAGAAATGGCAAGAAACTTCATTACCGGAGTAGCTTTGGGGAAGGCGCCCTAGAACTCTCGGGCGCAGAGTCCGATGGCGGCCAGACCACCGCGTCTTAGTGTTCAGTGTTGTTAAGTAACGTTTGTTCCGAACTGGTTTCTTCCTCTGCAAACTGAGCACGAAACCAGTTTGGGCAGACTTTGAGCTAGGTTGGGAGGTGACGTGCGCAGACCATGCATCACTGCTGTTCATTAAATGACAGCCGTGTCGTACACACTGGTTCGGATTTGAAGTATTGAAATTCAAGCTCAGTGGAAAGGCCTGATTTAAATGAGGTGGTTTTGTTCAAGGAGCCCTTTATGACAGAATGTCAAATATTCGTTTTTAGCAAAACCATTGCACGAAGTGCTTTTTTGCATTTTCTCCATCTATGGAGTCATTCCCAAAAATAGTTACTAGTTGTATTTTACAGAGTTTAATAAAATTGCTTATTCAGTTTTTGCCGGTCCGCGTCCCCCAACACACACACACACTCCAGACACTCAGCAGGTATTCCATAAATACTGCCTAAATGACCTCTTTTAGCCTCTAGTGTAAAGCTGTCCCTTGAATCTCACACCCTCCTGAAAGAATTTCCTCCCAGCTCAGGCAGCCATTGGTCCAAACCCAGTCTGAGCCACATAATAACCCTGTGCTCGTGGGCTCAACTGCACTCAGCTCCAAAACTGATTATGTTAAAGCCCTAACCCCCAGCACCTCAGAACGTGGTGATAGGAGATGGGCCTTTTAAAACGGATTAGTTTAAAATGAGGCTGAGGGTGAACCTAACCCAATCTATTGTCCTTATGAGAGAAAATTTGGGCGCGCAGAGGGATGTGTGCACAGAGCAAAGACCCTGTGGGGACAGAGCTAGAAGGTGGCCATCTGCAAGCCCAGGAGAAAGGCTCGGGGAAAACCAAACGGTCAACATTCTGACCTCAGACTTCCAGCCCCCAGAGCTGTGAGAAAATAAATTCGGTTTTTAAGCCCGCCAGTCTGTAGTATTTGTTATAATGGCAAGTTTCTTTTATGATCCTAAGCAAGTTTCTTCACCAATGAGAGTCTGTAAAAAAAAATGGAGATGCCAACTTCTTCTTGGGGTTGTTCCAAGATCAGTGATTTAATGGTTTCAAACTAGTTTGCTGCGTGAATGACTGAGGGAGAAGATGCTGTGGGTAAAACGGATACACAAACGATGGATCCTAGGGCAACTTGCCTGCGCCCCTTTAGTGTCTGGGAAAAAGCAAGTTTGGATGTGTTTCAGCTGCTGCACCAACCTGGCCTCCTGATGGGCCAGCATAGTAGTGGGGAAAGGAATAGTTTCAGGATTTGATCCAAATGAACATTTTTTTTTAATGCCTACGAGCTGGGTAAAAACAAATAGCCAATGTAGGCATTTGAGCATTATGAGTGCTTTTAAAGCCAGAGCAACATGTCTTGAATACAAAATATTCTTTTGAAGGAACAGTAACTAAGGGGTGTGTGTGTGTGTATGACTTATAGCATCCTTTAGATGCTGCTTAAAGAGCTCTCAAGATTCTGAACAGAAATACACATCTTTTGGAGTAACAGTTCCAAGCACTATCTGGAAAGCACCGTTCTAAACACTGTACATACATTAACTTATTTATTCTTCAAAACACTTTATAAAATATATGCTATTATCCCCACCTTACCAATGAGAAAATAAACACAGAAACATTAATCTTAACTTGCCCAAGTGAAACAGCTAGCAAGTCCAGAGCCAGTATTTGAACCTTCATTGCTTCTATGGAGACTCCTAAGAAGAGTTGACCAAAAAATCAAATATGACAGGAACGTTACTAACCTTGAAAGAAAAGTGTGCAGTAACTTGCACATAATTTTTGGAAAATTAGTCTCTATAAACCTCATTCTGCTCTTAATAACAGCTGAACTTATATGTCAGGTTATTAAGTAATCATATATTTCAAGACTTTTGTAAAAATTATTAATGGCCAATAGGCAATCTCTATAAATTCATCCTCTTTCGTAGGTGTCACTGTATTCTTTGTGTTGCATTTGTCTCCCTTCCTCTTGGTTCTTCCTATCTGCCTCTTCTCTGAAATGTTTCCTTAAACTCTATGAAATTGCTGATAGTCAACTATGTTTGACCTATAAAAATGACAACTTCATTTGGTTCAAACTAATTAAATTTTCTATCTCAGAATCTAAAAGTATAGTCATAATGTGTACTGTTTTGTTGATTATAAAAGTCTGATACATGATAGTTTCTTATAACACACTACTCGGGAGCTGTTGTCACATACTTCACACAGAATTCCAAGGGTAATCCCTACCTAAAATAAAGGTTCAAAACATCCACATCATTAAAAGTAGAAAACAAAACTTTATTTGATGAAAACCTCTTAAAAGTTCCAGTGTGAAGTAACAAAATCAACAACCTACAAATCTCTTTCAGTCCTTTGCATTTCACGCAAAATATTCTCTTCAGAAAAATGACCATTTCATAATATATATCCCTGTCTGTAGGCTAGGTATGTCTGAGTGGATAAATGGATATAAAATTCAAAAGAGAAGAAAATGAAAATATTTTAAAAATAAAAATCTGAACCCTCTTCTTGAGGTGTATTGCAATATGGTTACCAACATATTCAGCACCTTGTCATAATCAAGTTACTGATCTGAGTCATGGAACAGCCCCTAAAATGAAAGAACAAGTCATAGGTTGGCAGCAGAAGAAAAACTGACATCAACTAGAGAGGAGCTCAAATACATGAAATCCACTCTTTTGGAACTACTTAACACTCACTTCAAACAGCTAATTGTACAGATTTTTAAAAGAAGCAGCTCAGAGTTGGGAATATGGATATTTGCGCTCTGAGTGACATAACATTCCTAATGCATCTTTAATGCTGTTAACAACATAGGACTCCACGCTGAGGGACTAATCAAATATCACAAGATCTCATTTCACAGATTACCTTGGAAGTAGAAACTTTGGATCCCACTTGTTTTTTTTATTCTATCTCAAAACAAGGTTCACTGTAGAAAGAAAGCTCTCAAGACCTGAAAATCTTGCCAATATTGTACACTAAGATACCAAGTCAAAAAAAGTCAAGAATATCCTGAATCAATGCACCAATAGAAAAGATGACTTTCTTGAGTCTTCTCTTTTGCCTCTTTATTGAGGATCCTGAGAAAGTTAGTCAGGAAACAAATGAGGCGGGCAAGATACTGCGTACAAGTTAAAGAATTCTAGATTCACTAAATTTTAAATGAGCTTTACCATGAGAGGAAACTAGAAATCAACAGCCCCAATTTTGTTTAAAAGGGCAGATGGTGCCTTAAACATCTTGAGTTTAGGAATCAAACAGTCTGCAACAAATGTCTGGTGATTAAGTCATAGGAAATAATTTCATGCTTAAGTATTGCAAATCATGATGCTATTAAGTAAATTTGTGTTTGATTTCTTTATATGCAATTTGTTGGATTTTGTAAAATTGTCCATAATGTTTGCATACTCTTAACTTTAAAAGGACAATAATCTGTGCTTATCTGCTTATGTATCTGAAATCTCCCATCATAATCATATACAAGCTTATTTACTGGAGAACTACAAGGGTATGTTTTATACCACAAGATCAGTTCCTATTTAGTGTAGACTTAATAAAACTTCTACTGTCTTAATGCAGTCTTGTATAGACCAGTCATGTGTGTAACACAAAATTTTCAGAACCCAGCATTGTCAGTCATTCCCATCATAATCACTGTAACCCTGATAGCCACTGTTCCTTCTCTCATGGATACTGGACATCTTTTTCCATGCTGAGTCCTGATGGAAACTGGCACTGAAAGACCGGCCCAGACGCCCATGCTGCTTCTTGGAGATATTATCTTCACTCTCCGATTTGGCAATGCCCTGGGCATGTGTTGGCTGTGATTCTTGTCTCACTGTTCCAAATGGAAAGTTCCAAAGGCCAAATCTTTGCCAATTAAGTCTCTGGAATGCTATGATGCAATGCAAATTTCCCCCAACCTGAGAAGAAAAAAAAGTTGGGTTAAGAAAATAAAAGGAATTATGCTTATAATGTGGGTTTCTATGATTTCCCTTATTTTTCCTCCTTCACCTGCCTCAAAACAGACATCACCAGATCGCCTTAACCTGCATCTTTCTTGAACAGCTGCCTTTACAAAAATGTAACAGTTCCCCTCATATGCCTCTCCACCACTCACACACACTGTTACCTCCCTATTTGCCTAACCCAAACTCCAAAATTTGGGGCGCCTCGGTGGCTCAATCGATCAAGCAGCCAACTCTTGAATTCAGCTCGGGTCATGATCTCAGGGTTGTAAGTCTGAGCCTCACATCTGGCTCTGCACTCAGTGCAGTTTACTTGGGATTCTCTCGCCTTCTGTCCTTCCACCCCGACTCACGCTCACAAATAAATAAATAAATAAATAAATAAATAAATAAATAAAATCTTCAAACACCAAGATCATTCCTCTTCCAGTCTCTTCTATGTTCTTGATGTTAGTCGTATCATATCAGTGGCATATCAATCCGCAGAATCTACCTTTCCTTGCGAATCTCCCCCAGCTACCTTGTGCACACATGGCTCTGCCTCCTGGCCACAGTTCACAGGGCTCAGGAGGGAACACCTGACCCCAACTACGCCAGAGGCAGGTTGAGTCTCATTCTAAATGGCTCATCTGAAAGCGAGATATAAGTTGAAGTTCCTGATCTTTTGGAAGTCAATAATCAGATAAGAATAGCCTACAACTCCCAAAAGAAGTTAGCTCCTTGTCCTCTGATAACATTCTTTAAGCTGATACCAGTCTGTTTTGAATCCAGGCTATAGTCTTTGCTTTTCATTCCAAAGATACTCCTCTGTCCTAAAATTAATTCTCGCTTTTCTATCTAAAATAATCTGAAGTGGATTTCCATTATTTACAACCTAAAGAGTGCTGAATAGTATACTGCATACTGGCTGGCTGGGAAATATCTTCAAATACTATTGTGTTCTTACCTTTTTTGTTTTTCGATACTGCAGCCCCCTCTCCAAGTGTCGGATGTCTAGATATTCTGGATTTTGAGTGTTGAGATCAGTAACAATATCTGCCCACCTATAGTGAAAAAGGAAGGATAAAGCACATTTTAAGTACAAAATACCACTGTAATAGAATGTTTTTAGAAGATGTTATTTACTTATTTATTTGAGAGAGAAAGAGACCACATGAGTGGGGCAGAGGACAAGCAGACTCTGCACTGAGTAGGGTAAAACCTCAATACCACATTTTTATCAAACACATTAATTTCAATAGTAGTTTTATAATCCAAAGTAATTTGTAGTTGTTTGGATTTTCTATACAATCAGTCATGTTGTCTGTGAATAAATGCACGTTAACTTTTTTTTTTTTTTTTAAGATTTATTTATTTCAGAGAGGGAGAGAGAGAGAGAGGAAAGTGTGAGCATGTAGGGGTGGGAGGGAGGGGTAAGGGGAGAGGGAGAGGGGAAGCCGACTCCCCACTGAGCTGAGTGTGGAGCTGGAGGTGGGGCCATCACCTAACCAGGAGATCCTGACCTGAGCCAAAACCAAGAGTGGAACACTCAACTGACAGAGCAGCCCAGGCACCCTCATGTAACTTAAATCTTTTGAAAACTTGACTTTAATTAAAAAGGAAATAAGGACTGTTTCTACTCTAGAAAATAGACATATTTTTCTAAATAAAACTTTTTAAAAACCAGTTTACAATACCATTAAAACACTTAGGGATCTGTACAGCATGGCTGTACTTAATACTGTACCATATTATACTTATACTATACTTAATACTGTACCATATACTTGAAATTCACTAAAAGAGTAGATCTTAAGTATTATCACCACATACACAGAAAAGGTAACTATGTGAGCTGATGGATATGTTAATTAAGACTTGATTGCAGTAATCGTTTCACAGAATATACGTCAAATCAGTACATTGGACACTTTAAATATATACAGTTGTATTTGGGCATTATACCTCAATAAAGCTGGGAAAATTTTTTTAAAAAGTAAAAGAAAAAAGGAATAAAATATCAAATATTGTTGAAGATATGAAGAACCACCAGACTGTCCATACAATGCTGGTGGGAGTATAAAATGGTACAACCCCACAGGAGAACATTCACCCAGTTTCTTAAATATGCATCCACCCTATAATCAGCAATTCCATTCCTAGGTATCTACCCAAGAGAAACAAAACATAGAAACATGTCCTTAAAAAACTTGCACAAGAAAATGTGGCATATCCATACAGCAGAAAACTATTTGGCCGTATAAAGGAATGTAGTCCTGGTCCATGCTACAACACAGATGAACGCTGAAAACATTATTCTGAGTGAAAAAAAGCAAAACCACACAAAAGGCCACACGTTTTATGATTCCATTTATATGAAATGTCCATATTAGGCAAATGCACAGGGATAGAAAGTAGATCAGGGGCTGAGGGGAGGGGGCTGGGGAGTGACTGCTAATGGGTATGGGGTTTCTTGTGGGGGTTATGAAAATGTCCTGGAATTAGATCATGGGGACTGATGCTCAACTCTAAATATACTAAAATCCATTGAACATTTTTTACATTTTTAAAGGGCGCACTTTATGGTATGTGAATTTTATTTCAATGAAGCTGTTACTTAAAAATTTTTTAAAGACATGTACATTAATGTTCCCAACAGCTTCACCCACAATAGACCACACTTAAAACAATCCAAATGGTCATCAACAGGGATACAGATAACAAACTACGGTATACTTACGGTACCTAAAACCACTCGGCAATAAATAAAGAAGCATGACATGCATGACAAAGTGGATAATCTCACAAGGCCAGACAAGAAAGAATATTGTACGACTCCACTGACGTGAATTTCAAGAACATGCAAAGCAATTCCACAGTGATAGAGGTTGTCTCTGGGGACTAACAGGAAAAGAGAATGAGGGTACTTTCAATGCAATGAAAATCTTCCTTATCTTGACTGGGGTGGTGATAAACAAGTATATTCAGTTACCAAAATCCACCTAATGACACAATTAAGATCTGTGCATTTCACTATATTAAATCTCACCTAAATTAAAGAGAAAATGGGAAATTAACGTACTTTTTACAGTGAATAGCAGGATGTTTTCTACTTGATTCTCCAATTAAGATCCAATATTCTACTTCTTGTGGTGAGAGGGGGCCCCTGCTAAATATAAAATTCATTCATAGTAAGCTTAATAAAGGCCATTCACTCCTTTGAAAATATCGCTTCAGCTATGTTAATAAAAGATATACTAATGTTTATTCAAATACGACATTCATTAATGCTAGAATAAATACTGGAGTTTAGGTTTGAACAAATTTCTTAAGGCCATTAAAGAGAAAGCATAAATTACACTTAGGTTTTAATCTCTATTATAAAATATAGGACTAGAAAAAAAAAAAAAAAAAGAACATACCTCCTCTCTCAGCATCTAAAACGAAGAAAAACATCCTAGCATGCTACCAGCATTCTCCAGCCACTCATCTCCTTTCACTGTGCATTTAAAAAGTTTCAAAAGGCGTTCTCCGGGCACGTGGGTGACTCACTGGGTTTAGCCGCTGCCTTCGGCTCAGGTCATGATCCCAGGGTCCTGGGATCGAGTCCTGCATCAGGCTTTCTGCTCAGCAAAGAGCCTGCTTCCCCTTCTCTCTCTGCCTGCCTCTCTGCATACTTCTGATCTCTGTCTATCAAATAAATAAATAAAATCTTTAAAAAAAAAAAAAGGCATTCTAAAAATAAAACCCTAAAGTATACCAATGCCCTAATCCCACCTCTGGAAACTAATCCAAGTAAGTCTGGAGTCAAGCAAGGGGAGGGATCTGCCCAGCTGTAAAGGTATCCAGGTGATCGTTAGAGTATGGTACAGAGGTGTACCATAATGGGTACAGAGTAGGAGGACCTACTGTTGCATGTTTTATATTTGATAGATGTCAGGAGTAAGGTGAAGTTGTAGAATGAGACCACAGAAGAAACAACATACTTCACCTCCAGAGAGATGAATAAAACATTTCAGAATTTGGAGAGATCAAGTAGTTTCCCTGTTGCTCCTCATTCACAAAAATACAGTGGTCAGCTTCCTGGATCTCCCAGGTCCCAGGATCCTGTCCCAGGATCCTGCAATCCCACAGCGCCTTGAGAGGGGAATCATGTTGCATGGCTTCCAGCCTCAAAGAACCCATCCTACCCCCAGATGACTGAGTCATGCTCTCCCTGCCTGACCCTCAGGTCTCACTGAAAGAGCAATGCTGCCCCTTCCTCCTCCTGAAGTACCAAGGCCACTCTCCCAGGACAAAGGGGGCCACACTGACAAATTCCACATTTTTTCACTATGAGGAAGGAAGAGGATGCTTAATGGACTGAGTTGGGGCAATTTTTTGATACTAGACTCCGTAATTCATTTTCCATGTGGCACAACGGATGAAAACACAACGACATAATACGTGAAGTCCTACGCAACCATTTTACAATAAACGTTAAGAGTGAGTCTTTCAAAAGTCTTTCCCTTTATGAGTCTGAACAACAGTATCTAAGTGGTAATGTAAAAGCACAACTAACCAAGTGCCATTCTGCAAAAGAACTAGTTGAAATATAAATGAAGAGTCTACCATTAAAAAAAAGAACAGTCTAACTTGATCTAAAGAAACCAAATCTTCCAATTGCTGAGCAACTAAATATTTCTTAAATGCTTTCTACCACATATTTTCTTAGGGAATTAGTCACAAAAGGTATGTAAATGCTTACCTGAATGCTTTATTAGCTTTCACAGGGGTTGCTTCAAAGCCAATTGGACAAAAATAATGATTTTGGCAATGATAGATATAAGCCAGCGATTCATCTTTCAATCCATGAGTTAACTTCGACAAGGCCCCTGAAGCTACACAAAACAAAAGCAAACAAACTGAAGAACCATAAAACACTGTCAATGCTTTACACGAACAACTAGTTAAGGACTGTTAAGACGTGACTCGGAACACACTGACATTGCCTAGGAAGAGTGAGAAACTATGGACAGACACAAAAAATATTAATACATTTACTTTCAGTTTTACCCTTTTGACTGAAATTCAGATAAACTGAGCAGCAAACTAAAGACCTGAACGAAGCCCTTGTTTATCAAAACCTTCTAATACCACATACTTGTCTACAGGATTTAATTACCACATAAAACCCAATACCTAGTGTATACAACAATGGTCTCAACTTTTCTGGTTGTGCACATCTGTCACTGGAGATGTCTGAAGAGACATGCCCATGAGAAGCACTTTTGTTCACAGACTATATAGACTACTGTCTAATATGACTTCGCAAAAGATATGCAAAAGGTAAGAATTTTTTAACTAAATTAAAATACTGGCATTCTAGCATGTTCTTCCCATTCCACAGTGGTCATCTTGCACAGCTCCGGCGGTATGTACACTGATGTGGATGGGTAAATATAAACTCCAGATAAGACACAAACCCCCAAAATGCAACACACACTTTAGTCTTTCTACAGAAGCTACTCAGACTAGAGGGACAGCTTTCATAAGCCAAGTGATGAGATAAGAACATCTCTCAGGCTGCTCATACCACAGAATCCTCTTATAACCGATGCTCCTTTTAGACTTCCCACAGCTCTATTAGTTGTAAAGTCACTTCAAAAGTCTTACCATAAGCAATAAGTCTTTACCAGCACTCGATACTCAAACCCATTAAGTGAGGTTTCATTAACTTGCATCCCCTGGCAGAAACTGAATTATTCATGAACAAATAGCCCGTTAAAACTAGAAATCCTAAAAATAGGCGAAGTCGATGAAAGGTGGCAATTTACGATTTCCCTGATTGACCTTCCAGCCACTGACATAGCTGAAGACCAGTAAGAACAGCAGGTCAATGACTGCAGCAAAGCTAAGGCAGCAGGACGCCACCCCACCCCTCAAAGACACTGGGATTTGTGAGCTGCATGGGGATGATAACATTTCTAGCTTCAATTCCTTGTCCAAGGCTTCCTCGAGGTCTTCCCCGTAGACTTTTTTACTTCATGGCCTACCACCAGGACAGATCTGCATGGCAAGGTGAACTTTTCCACTAAAATTTCTATTTCATAATGACAAGGGATAAATCTTTCTGGGCTTTTGGTTGACTTCCCTGGACAATTTAAAAACGAACATTCGGGGCACCTGGGTGACTCAGTCGATGAGGCGCCTGCCTTCTGCTTGGGTTGTGATCCTAGGGTCCTGGGATGGAACCCCTACTGGGCTTCCTGCTCTGTGGGGAGCCTGCTTCTCTCTCTGCCTCTCATGAATAAATAAAGAAAATCTAAAAAAAAAAAAAAAAAAAAAAAAACTAACATCCAAGGGCAGCTCTAATGGATGAACTAAAGTTCAGAAGAGGATCCTTATGTCATTACCATAGTTGAATGTCATTGTAGATAGGCTCCAGGATTGTGAGCAAATGTAAATGTTAGCATTTGGACTCCTAACGAATTCAATAATTACAAAAATGGTTATACATAAAACTGGTTTAGAAAAAACTCAACATCTTTTTAAAATTGTGAAGATGTCAAACACAAAGTTTTCCCAACTAACTAAAACTTTTACTAAATAACTAAAGCTTATAATAAAAGGGATTTTTATTATAGCTTTTTAATGGATATCTTTAAGTATTTCACATTTTCCTTCTTTAAAGTCAAATGTAATACAAAACACCTGACTTCATTCGTGTGACTGTGAAGAGTAATGACTCTAATGTCCAGGAATATATTCAAAATCTTAGGGGCAAATGAGATAGGTGAGAACATCTGTTCTCATTAACCTTCACATCTTTCTGTCTGCTGCACTCTTTTTTTTTTTTCCCCCCAAGAGTACAGGTGCTACAAACACTCTTTGACCATGTCCTCATTTTCCAGAATAAGACATGAGGCGGGGGTGGGGGGTTCTATGGAGTAAAAATTATGGGTTCGGTGCTAGTCAGGGATGTTCATGCTCTTTACTTCAAGGTTCTAACTGATTTAGATTAGGGATTACCAAAATCTTTTCTTAAAGGGCCAGAGAGCAAATATTGAGGCTTGTGGGTCATGAGCTTCCCCGTACTAGTCCCCTCTGCCATTGCAGAACGCAGCCAGCCACAGGCAATGTGTAAGCAAATGGTTACGGCTGTGCCCTCGTCAAACTCTGTTGACAAAAAGGACTACACTTTGATGACCCCTACTTTAATAATAAGTTTCAAAGTTTTGGTTATAGAAACTTTCTGCAAGGGAAGTTGATATGGCAGGCTGGTGCATTAAAAGGCAAAAAGCCACGGCCAAAAAGGGAGTAGGGACCCTGGATGCCCAGTGCTTGCCACTCTTAGCACCAAGAGTGCCATGGAATTCCCACGGCTCAGCTGAGCCCAGTTTGAAAATCACTGAATTTCCTATCAATGGAAGATCCATCTCTTGATAGAAAGACTACAGCCTGACACACAGGGCCCAAGGATCCCATTTGAGACTCGGTCTGGAGTTAAAGGAAAACTCCATTTAACTCAATGCAGTAGGAAAGCTGTGAGCACCTACTAACTATACCACCAACGGCAGGAAAACAGGAGGCAAGTAACACACAGTACCTTGACCGGCCCTCCCAGAAGATAAAACAAGTAACTTCACTACAGAGTGTAATAGGACAGTACCACAGAAAAGGGATATAATTCATAGAAGAGCACATCAGATCAAGAAGGGTGGCATTCAAGACAGAACTTAAGGAAGTGGTAGGATTTCAACAATCCAGACAGAGGGAAAGCCAGGAGGAGAAAACGCAATCATCGCAGGGAAGGGATGTAATCAGGGAACAGCAAGTGGGCTAGTTTAGAGCAGAGGGTAGACGACAGCAGAGCGCATCCTACCGTAGGGCACCCTCAGAATTTCAGGATAAGGTCAAAAAAGATCCCCCTCTGAAATAGAAGACAGTAAACACAGTATTTAATACATTAAGGTCGTCATTCAAGGAAGTACTAGGCAGGAGAAGGCACAAAAATGTGTTACTGATAGAAAAGAAATTCAGCACGATGCTTGGCCTAACCCAGAGCATTTCTCAAAAATTCAAAACCTCAGGACAAAGCAACCTCTTCCAACTGCAGGCCGGGCCTGATCTGTATGGTGCACAAGGAGAAAAGAACTAGCAGAATCAGCTGGCCCGCTATCCAGCAAGGAGGAGCACACCTCCTGGGCCACCAGCAAGAGAATTCTGGTCCCTTTGGTTATATATTCCTCACTCAAAGTTAATATACAAACAACATTTTGGTATTCTTTGAGTCTGTTTAATGCAAGTTTGTTCTATAGAGCCTGATCATCTATAGGGAAACCATAGAGAATTCTGGAAGAATGTATCATAATGTATTTTACACCTTCAAAGACAAAAACCAGATTCTTTAATCCAGAAACATAACATTATCCTGCAAGGCTCGTCCTCCCTCGACATATTTTAAATAAACTGGTCCATGTAGGACAGCAGTGGAAGACCCATCTGCACTGGCTTTGAATGATGCTAAGGATTTTATGCTTTAAGCAAGCATTGGAGAGCTCCTAAAGTAGAAGGATCTACCAGCACTGCACATTGAGAAGTGCCATGGTGTCTAATAAGAACTGGAGAAACGAGGGGATGAAGAAAACAGATTATTGCTGTGGAGCCACCTGAGACATGCTAAGGCACTGTGGTAAGCTCATAAGTGGCCACAGTGAGGTTATATATGTATCCTATTGGGAAAGGGTAGAGGTAGCTATTCTTGGTTAAGCAGAACTAAGGAGTATAATACATACTACAATAAAAATGAAATACATGGGGGCACCTGGGTGGCTCAGTGGGTTAAGCCTCTGTCTTCAGCCCGGGTCATGATCTCAGGGTCCTGGGATTGAGCCCCGCATCGGGCTCTCCGCTCAGTGGGGAGCCTGCTTCCCTCTCTCTGCCTGCTGCCTCTCTGCCTACTTGTGATCTCTCTCCCTCCGTCAAATAAATAAATAAAATATTTTAAAAAATGAAATACATGAACATTGGTATAATTGTTAGGCTACCTGATCAAAAAAATTAATCTAGGGGCACCTGGGTGACTCAGTCAGTTAAGCACCTGCCTTCAGCTCAGTCATAATCCCAGGGTCCTGGGATCGAGCCCCACGTCCTGCTGCCTAGGGAATCTGCTTGTCTCTCTCTCTTTGCCCCTCTCCCTGCCCCCACTGGTGAACTCTCTCTCTCAAATAAATAAATAAAATCTTTCTAAAAATTTTTAAAAATTAATCTAGATTTCCCTGGCACAAATGTTGGTGGCTAAGTGAACCAACAGTTTTAAGTTAACTGAATAAAAATAATAGTAATAAAATAATAATAAGTGCACCAATGTTCGAACTAGTTGTTGACCCACTTACCACACAAACTTTTATTATGAGTAATTAAAAAAAAATCGGCGCCTGGGTGGCTCAGTTGGTTAAGCGACTGACCTTCAGCTCAGGTCATGATCCTGGAGTCCCAAGATCCAGTCTCACATCACACTCTTGGCTCAGCAGGGAGTCTGCTTCTCCCTCTCTCCCTCCCCACTCTCATGCTCTCTCTCTCTCTCATTCTCTCTCTCAAATAAATAAATAAAATCTTTAAAAAAAAATACTTCTATTCATGTTAACAGTTAATCTGTTAATTTCAACAAAACCCCTATATTTTTTAAATTTTTTAATTTTTTTATTAACATATAATGTATTATTAGCCCCAGGGGTACAGGTCTGTGAATCGCCAGGTTTACTCACTTCACAGCACTCACCATAGCACATACCCTCCCCAGTGTCCATGACCCCACACCCCCACCGGCCTCCCCCCAGCCACCCTCAGTTTGTTCTGTGAGATTAAGAGTCTCTAATGGTTTGTTTGTCTCCCTCCCGAGCCCACCTTGTTTCATTTATTCTTTTCCTACCCCCAAAACCTCCCATCTCCACTTCCTCATATCAGGGAGATCATATAGTTGTCAGATCATATAGTTGTCAGGGAGATCAGATAGTTGTCTTTCTCCGATTGACTTATTTCGCTAAGCATAATACCCTCTAGTTCCATCCACGTCATCACAAATGGCAAGATTTCATTTCTTTTGATGGCTGCACAGTATTCCATTGTTTATATATACCACATTTTCTTTATCCATTCATCTGTTGAAGGACATCTAGGTTCTTTCCCTAAAAACCCCTGTATTTTGTTTTTATTCCCTGAGTGAGCTTGGTTTCCATTTACTGAGGGAGCCCTGGAAATGAGCATCTCAGCAAGCACTGGGGCATTCCAAAGTCGAAGAAGCCTCGTACCCAGGAAAACAGGCCTAATAATTCTTTTAAAATAATTTAAACAGGGACACCTGGGTTGCTCAGTGGGTTAAGCCTCTGCCTTCAGCTCAGGTCATGATCTCATGGTCCTGGGATCGAGCCCCGTATCGGGCTCTCTGCAGGGCGGGGAGCCTGCTTCCCCCTCTCTCTCTCTGCCTGCCCCTCTGCCTACTTGTGATCTCTCTGTCAAATAAATAAATAAAAATCTTAATTGAAAAAAAAGGAAACAAAAAGAAAATATGCATCTCAAAGTGTTTTTCAAGGGAACAGAAACAAGGGACAATGAACATTCCAGTTCACTACTGAACAGCCCAGAGACAAATGAGAAAAGCAGGTTTTTTCAACTCTTTCTTCCACGAAGAGGGAGAACAGAAAGGTCTTTTGCTTGACACATGTACTACCCCTTCCTCTGAATACGGTCAGTAGTTGGAGGGCAGCTCCTGCGAGGTCATGGTCACCATATATGGACCCAGGGCTATTGAAGGCTAGAGTTAAGGAGCTACACAGACACACTGGAAAGATGAAACATAAGGCTGCATAGGCCATATGACAAACGACAAACGACAGATGCAAATAATCCACCTTGTAGGAATGAAGAGGGACCGGCACGCGAAGCGGCAGGGAGAGCTCAGCGATAAAGCCGGGATTGAGCAGGACAACTCATTATTGAGGAGGAAGGCAAGAAAATGCGAAATCCTCCAGGAAATACACATAGAAAAAGACAAAGTCAGGAGTCACATATTGTAATAGGGAAAAGGAAAACAAAGAAAACTGGGAAAATATATTATTAAAATTTATTTGAAGAAAAGGCAGCAACCGAGCTCCCCTGCCAAGGAAAGGGGGTTGGGCAAGGGAATAAGGGAATGCGTAATTCATTCTGTTCTCAGTGAAAAAGACGTGGCAGATACTGGGGAAAGTGTGAACATATGGGTAAAAAAAGTCCGTAGGGGCTGGCGCCACACAGCCCAGATGACTAGGGACACTGGTGAATCTACACATCAAATCATTAAGTTAAAAAAGTCATGAAGGACTACTAGGCTGTTAGGAAATAAAACAAAATACAAACACTGAAAAGATCTGCAAATGAGGGAGTTTCTAATAAAAGTTGGGCAGGGGCTCCTGAGTGGCTCAGTGGGTTAAAGCCTCTGCCTTCGGCTCAGGTCATAATCCCAGGGTCCTGGGATCGAGCCCCGCATCGGGCTCTCTGCTCAGCAGGGAGCCTGCTTCCTCCTCTCTCTCTCCCTGCCTCTCCATCTACTTGTGATCTCTCTCTGTCAAATAAATAAATAAAATCTTTAAAAAAAAAAAAAAAGTAGGGCATAAAATCTTAAAGTTGAACAGGATATTTGAGCAAAACATGTTTAAAATTCCAGAACGGTGGTTCCTAAATCAACTGTCTCCAGGGCCCTATTAGTATTTTCCCACATCCCATTAATAAGTAACTACATTTTCTTACTCTGGGAATTCACTTAAATTTATATAACTGATGCTTCTGCTGTACTCAGATTTTCTTTGATACCATATTCTTTCTGATATCATATTTTCTTTCATATTGGAATTCCTGAGTCTTGGGGACCCTCCTAATTTCCTTGAATTTTACCGACCCTTCTCTGCATAGGTCCTGACCCTCTCTACCTGGATGCCTCTGACAGTAATACAACAAAAATGCACGAACTTCTCTGATGAAATCCTCTTCTGATTGGTAGGCAATAACACAAGCAAGTAAAGGACTCGTGAGTCTTAGGCTGGTGTCTCCTGGCGGCCCCGCACATAATGCAGTCCTGGGACAGCAGCCCAAGGAGTATATCACAGCACTTTTCCATCGTCTCAGACATATCCATGTGACATCCTCCCATTAATTACTGTATTATTTATAGAGAAGTTCTGCCAGTTGCTGTTCTGGGTTTATGATGCTCAGCATGGACACACCCAAGTGGTTACACAAGACCCCTTGGGGCACAGAAACAAAATATTAGAACATTTATTTTTCTTTATTGTCACACTAGAAAAAATGAAGTTTTTACTAATATTTATTCTATAGATTGAGCATGCATGTCATGAAAGGTCCCATGTCAAACACGCAATCACCAGAGAAGGGTGGGTGTCCCACAGGGGAGGTGCTGGCTCACATTACTACTTACTGTGCCGTGACCCCCTTGCTCCAGCAAAATTCCATCTTCAGTGTAAATTTTTTAAGAGCTTTAATGAATAGAATCATTATTTCACTTTGTAATAACTGGAGCACGATTAAGTCTTTGGGGCCAGGAAAACATTCTACTTACCCTATGAAAATAAATGCAGAAATCTTATAATAAAATCAAGGTCTGGGGCACCTAGGTGGCTCAGTCGGTTAAGCCTCTGACCTCAGCTCTGGTCATGATCTCAGGGTCCTGGAATCAAGCCCAGTGGCTGTCTCCATGGTCAGCAAGAAGTCTGCCTGTCCCTCTTCCCCTGCTACTCCCCCACCTACTACTCACAAGGTCAAGCACTCTCTCTCTTTCTCTCTCAAGTAAATAAATAAACAAAGTCTTTTAAAATTTTTAAAAATAAATGAAATTACCCTCAAAAGCTAAGACATGAGCAAGATGACAATGGTCAATATGATCTATAAAACAACCACGATAATGATGAGAGTCTTGTTCTGCAGGCTGATACTTGAAGCTACCATCATCGTCAACTAAAATACACACCTGGCAAGGATAAAAATCTAGAACCAATGTAATTAATACTATTTTCCTTTAATTTGAAAAAATAAAGTATAAGATGTCTCTTTCCTAGAACAAAACATATATACATTCTTAGCAAATGTGTCTGGGGCTAACAGGCAGAAATGACTAAATATGAGTAAAAGTACATTAAGGAATCAGCAGGATTACCAAAGATGCTCCTTACTTGTCAATGCTGATTTTTAAAAAACAAAAACAAATAAACAAACAACAACAACAACAAAAACAGACAAAGACCTTAAAACCCCAAAACTGTAGGGTGCCTGGGTGGCTCAGTGCGTTAGGCCGCTGCCTTCGGCTCGGGTCATGATCTCAGGGTCCTGGGATCGAGTCCCGCATCGGGCTCTCTGCTCAGTGCGGAGCCTGCTTCCTCCTCTCTCTCTCTCTGCCTGCCTCTCTGCCTACTTGTGATCTCTCTCTGTCAAATAAATAAATAAAATCTTAAAAAAAAAAAAAAAAAACCCCAAAACTGTATAAAACATTCGGTATTAAAGCAGGAATAATCAATATACCAAATGAAAGCCAAGCCACTAATCTGAATGATAGCTTATGGAAAACTCTATATATATCTATAACTGCTATTGATATAAGAAACAAACGCAAAAGAAATGTAGCTTAAAATAAAATCTCCTTAACAGTTTGCAGCCCACTGATAGACACCTGAAACATGCAGAGTGTGACCTTCCTCAAAGAACACAGGGCTGCCTTAGTGCATTCATGGTTAAATGGAACTTTATTTATCTTGGCACCAGCTGGCCACTCAAGGTCCAGAAAGCCTTACTTCCAGATCATGGAGACTTGTACTATCCCTAACCCCCACTAATTAAAAAGTACACAATCAGTCACTCCTCACAATCCCAGGATAGCTCTTTCTGCCCACAGGTCCCATCCCAAGAATAGGGAAGGGGTAGAGGTTTAGGCAGGAGAGACAGGAGGCCCCTGACTCCCCTAACTGGGCTCCAGAACTATTCCTGGCAGGTGGAGATGCCAAGACAGAGAGGAACAAGAGATAAGGGAACAAACCAAGATGGCAGAAGAATGTCAAGGCCACAAGCTTCCTAGTCAGTTCTCAAAAGCCCACGGTGACAGCACATTCAGGACCCCTCTCACTCCAGAGAGTTGTTCTGTTTCCCTTCTGCTCTCACCTTCCCTTAATAAACTTTCACTTGACTTTACCCTTTTGTGCCTCAAGATTCATTCTTCGACTCCGTGAAACCAGAACCCCAAAATCCTACAACAGTTCAATTACACAGTAATTAAACTGTGACTGGTTTAGTTCCTATATTTTATCTACAAATAAATGTGGCTTAAAGAGATAGACATTGATCATAATACGTAAGCTTAATCACAGAAATATTCATAGTATTCATAGTCTGTTGTTGTCTAAAGAATTCTGAGTTTAGGACTATTTCATACAATAGAACATAAATGTGAAAATAAATACAATTACATAAAACATTAAGTTTTTAAATTGATCCATGGTTTAAATGGTTTTTCTTCCTTGGGATACAGAGACCCTAAAAAATCCTGCCAATGACATAACAAAAGTACTAGATAAAATATTTAAAAGATCTGTTAAAATATGTAACTGAAGGATTTCCAGAGATTAAACAAGAAATAAAAGTGGAGGTCTTACAAAAACCTTTGTGCTGAGGGTTTCTGCTAAACCCCATAGAAGGTAAGCTTCTACTGATTTCTGCAGGAGGTCTGCAGGAAATAAGGCTGGGGGTGCCCAGGACAGAGCGGGAAGGAAACCAAAATATGCCTGTCACCCAAAATATGCCTGTCACCCAAAATATGCCTCATGGACATAAAAATTATTTTGAGCTGAAGACAATTAAGAAGACACAAATGCAGGAAAAGCTTTCTCAACCCTCCTCTTCCCCACCTAAAGGCAGGATGTAAATTCTTCTTTTACGGGAGACAGGACTCTCAGCCCAGATATGGCACCAGAGGGATCTGCAAACAACCTTGTTCCGTTAGTTCCCTCCCATATGAGTAAGCTTCCGTGGGAAGCCCTGGGCTCCCAAAATAACCTCCCTTTGTCCCCTCGCTTCTCTACAAATGTATTGTTCTTTGTTGCAGATGCTAAGTAAGCTGTTCTAAGCCACCAGGCTGAGTTACTTTTCACTGAGGTTTCTCCCACCTGAAGTGTGCTGTACATGTAAATAAACTTGTTCATCTGTCTTTTTGTTACAGGTCTCAGCTGAAAACCCAAGACAGGTGGAGATAAGGTTTGCCTTCCCTTGCAAGAGGCCATGCAAAGCTAGGGCAACACGATGCAATTTAAAGGTGAACCAGAAATAAACTGACTTCACAGAACAGAGATTGAAGAAATGTGCCTGTCCAAATTTTGGAATGATAGTGGAGGAAAGATTTCCCCTAAGAATTCAAAATCATAAGCCAGTTCAAAATGATGTCATCAGTATCATCACAACAAAAATCCTCACTTAGAGGGTTTAAATAAAAATTGTCCCCGTCTCCAGGAAATGGGCAAAAACAAATACAAATCTCTCAAGATTCTTAAATTCAAACCAAGCCCCAACCACTGCCACAGAAGTAGATCCAACTAAACAGATCACAGTTTTTAAAAATTAAACACACAAGGAAACACAGCATCTCAAGTGAAATCCAAAAGAAACAAGAGAAAGTAGAATCAGACAAATTTTCGATATTAGATCAAATACAGGGGGGGAAAAGGCTTGATGTATTTGGAACAAAAAAATAAAGGGGGCTTGAAACTGTAAGAAAAAAGAGACCTTAAAAAATAAAATGGGGGGGTGGGGCACCTGGGTGGCTCAGTGGGTTAAAGCCTCTGCCTTCAGCTCAGGTCATGGTCCCAGAGTCCTGGGATCGAGCCCCGCAGAGGGCTCTGTGCTCAGCTGGGAGCCTGCTTCCTCCTCTCTCTCTGCCTGCCTCTCTGCCTACTTGTGATCTTTGTCTGTCAAATAAATAAATAAAATATTTTAAAATAGTAATAATAATAAAATAAAATGGGGAAGGTGAAATGTGTGAAGGTAGTTAAAGGTACAAACTTCCGGTTATAAAATCAGCCAGATATGGGCATGTAATGTATAGCAAGGAGACTCTGGTTACTGATGCTGTATTGTAGAGTTGAAATCTGTAAAGGAAGTAAAGCTTGAAAGTCCTCATCACAAGAAATCTGTAACTATGTGTGGTGACAGATGTGAGCCACACCTGTTGTGTTGGTCATTTTGCAATGCATATAATAGCAAATCGTTATTATGTTATGGAGTCGGAACTAATATCATGTCATATGCCAGTTATACCTCAAGCTTAAAAAAAAAAAAATTTAAGCAGGTTTGAAAAAGTACTAGGTATTTCCGGAATGAAAAATATGACATTTTTTTAAAAACTGAAATTCAATGGACAATTTCTTAAAAAAGCCAACTAGACAATATTGGAAGAGAAAATTAGCAAACTGGAAAGTATTTCCTTTCACAGTTTTTTTTTTATTATTCTTAACATATAATTTATTATTAGCCCCAGGGGTACAGGTCTATGAATCACCAGGTTTACTTTCATAATTTTTAATTGTCTGACCAGTTTCTGAGGGAGTTGTGCTGACAGTCTCACTAGAAACAGGGGGGAAAAAAAAGAAACACAAAAAAAAGCCAGAAATAAAAAAAGAAAACACACCATTCATTTAAAAAGCTGCTTTTTCCACAGGGACAGGTTCTCTGAAAATGCACAGAATTCAGGGAGTAAGAATAAAAGCTAACATTTACTGAGTCCTGACTCTGTGTCAGACAAGGAGCTAGGTATATGACAAATACGTCTCTTTTTATCTTCACAGTGACCCTATGGGATGGGTACAGGTATAGAAAGATGAAGATCTACACTGGGCTCAGTAGGTGGTCCTAAATGCCTTGTTCAAGGTCACAGAACCAGTGTGTGTAGAAACCGACATGTGAACTCCCAATCTGCCTGACTCAGAACCAACTTGATACACCTGCTACAGGTCAACAGACTATATCCTACTCTCTGTTCAGTCCTTCGCCATGATAAACCACGTACCCTCTCACTTTGACCAGACTGCTTAGGTTTCTTGGAGCCTTCTTCTCTACGACGTCTCCACCCCAGGCTTCTGCGTCTATGCTTGGCTCGTCCAGCTTCCACAAGAATCCTGCTCAGCCAGTTTAGAGAGACTCTCACCCGCCATCGCTGACCAGTTTCCTCATCCCCCGCTGTTGGGTGTCCAAGCCTGTAGCCTGCCCTTGGCCTGCCTACCATTAGAATCCTCTCAGACCAGTTAGCAAGAATCCTCCTAACCCCCCTCATGTCCCCTTCCGGTAACCTCCCATCCGCCCACCATCCCCTCACTTTGCTAATTGACAAGAAATTCCCAGCAGTCTTTGTTGTTCTCAGGGTTGAATCCCGTCTCTGTCCCCATGATAATAACCCATTACGACCGTCTTGAAGGAAGACTCTCTTATCATTTTAACAAGTGTCAGAATAATTTTTCTTTAACTATAATCTTCTGGTTAGTAAAGTCAAACGCCTATGATGAAATGTGAAAGACAGAGATTGTCAATATAATTAGCATATAACCAAAACAATCCTGAAGATCAATGCCATTACTCTCTGTTATAACCAAGACTATTCTATAACAGAACTACGTCACTTTCAAAATCCATTGTTCTGGGGCCTGTGGGTGGCTCAGTCAGTGAACAGTCTGCCTTCGGCTCACGTCGTGATCCCTGGGTCCTGGGATCGAGCCCCACATCAGGCTCCCTGCTCAGTGGGAAGCCTGCTTTCCCTCTCCCACTCCCCCTGCTTATGTTCCCTCTCTTGCTGTCTCTTTGTTAAATAAATAAATAAAATCTTAAAAAAAAAATTCCATTGTCCTGTTGTTAGATGTTAATATGTGGGCCTAACATCAAATATTCTAAAATCCTGGCATTCCTTTTTAGGAAGAGGAGCTACACATTCCATGTTGCTTCCTGAAGCAATTTTATTGGCATGCAGTCACGTGTGCACACACACACACAGGCATGCACGTACACACACCATAGGTCCAAACAATTCAAGCAATGCACCAAACTAGTGTTTAGGACACACTTTTAAATTCTAAAAGTTCTGCATGCAAAGATGAGAAGAGCTAAAAATATTCACCCATGTAAAGAGAAGTATCCTACAGATCTCTACTATGAGTTCCCCCTTGGATACAGACACATAAAAGTAACAAACTGTGTTTAAGGTTTGCATAAAGCCCCATGAACCAAATCAGCCAATCTTTGAGATGGATCCTAAAGCATGTGTGTGTGTGTGTGTGTGTGTGCGTGTGTGCGTGTGCGTGTGTGTGTAAAAATCTTCTGCATATTTACTTACCAGTTTCCCCAGCTGTCTTATTCTTCCCATGAGGCTTATATAGAACATACGAGCATCCTTTTACGTGGAAGTGGTCATTAATTTGTCTAAACCACCTAAAAATGACAAATATGAAAATCTGCTCATATACCAGTTCCATAGCTCAGATGCCACTATTCCAATTCCCGCAAAATTCAGGCAGCACCCAAGTTTGGCATCTCTACTAGAGGCTGGGGCCCAGCAGCTGGAACCACAGTTTTACTATCAACACACATCTACAGCACTGTTATTTTGCAGAACTAGAAAGAAGGTATTGTCTCGAAGCGAGGACGTCATACCTCATAAGTGTTGTATTTCCAGTGAAGGGGCCAAACCTAATATCTTCAAATGGTGGTTGAAAGCCCAAAATATGTAAAGCTTCTTCTTGGGTAATAGGTGGAAGACTACAAAAGAAACATCACCTTTCATTTTACAGTTCCAGTCATATGCAAATATAACCTGTCTCAATGCTGATATGTCTACCTGATTTACAAACAATTTTAGGAATACAGTTACCTCTAAACAACATGGGCTTAAACTGCACGGGTCCACTTATACACAGATTTTTTTTTTTAATAAAATGTAGTACTTTAAATACATTTCTCTTCCTTATGATATTCTTAACAACATTTTTTCTCCAGCTTACTTTATTGTAAGAATACAGTACATAACACAAGCAACATTCAAGGCATGCGTTCATCTACAGTTTATGTTATTGGTTAGGGTTGTGGTCAACAGGAGGCCATGAGTCATTAGATTTCTGGGGAGTCAAAAATTATATGTGGAATTTAGACTGCCCTAATCCCTGTGTTTTTCAAGGGTCAACTATATTCTTAATATTTATTTTGTCAGAAGGCATGCTTATTTTTAGCTAAAGGCTTATAACAAAATGTAGCAATTTTTTTCTTGATGTATGAAAAATTTATTCTTAAAAATCTTTAACCACAGAAAAAGCAATACCAAATAACTTTTGAATTTGGAATTTAGGGATACCAATACATTAATATACTTACTTTCCAGCTCCCATTGTGCTATATAAAAAATTCCAACACGAAATTAATGAGGAGATACCACAAGAAGTCTTATATTGTGGGCGGCTTATGCAGTACCTGAGAGAACAAAAGACTGTTTTCTTCACTTGAATGAATACAAAATATGCATACAGAAACACAATACTCATGGCAGTTAAATGTATTAGCATGATGAGAACTTCACTCATCTAAGCCAACGTACAATCTTTACTCAGTTAAAAGATTTTCAAACTTATTAAATGTATCATCAATGCGAAACAACAATAAACCATCCAGTTTAATAAAGTTAGCTAACTTTAACTAACCACTAGTTAAAGTGGATGTTACCTAAACTGATGGAAAAAAAATAATGATATGTACATGTAGACAACAACTACTAAAATTTTAGTGTAGGCTCCTAATTGAGCTACATCCATGATTATTTGCAAGTTCAAAAATACTAGGAAAACAAGGGGTGCCTGGGTGGCTCAGTCAGTTAAGCAGCTGCCTTTGGCTCAGGTCATGATCCCAGGGTCCTGAGATTGAGCCCAGGGGCAAGCTCCCTGAGCAGTGGGGAGCCTGCCTCTCCCTCTCCCTCTGCCTGCTGCTCCCCCTGCTTGTGTTCTCACTCCCCGACAAATAAATAAAATTTTAAAGAAAAAAAAAAACAAAGTACTGTCCCATGTATCAATTTTTCAGATTCTTCAACTCAAACTAAAAAATATCCATTTATCACACACTATGTCCAACTAAAACCTCTGGGTGAGAAGCAATGGTTCCAGCGTCAGGGTGAGTTTTAAAGTGTGACGCAAAAACCTTCCATGGCACAATTTTGTTGCACTGAGTAATCTAGACAATGTTCCAAATTGTCACGTATCAAGAGAAGTGACTGCAGCTAATGTGAAACAGAGGAGAAAAGAAGCAGACCATTCAATCAGAAAAAAAAGAAATAGTATTGGCTTTCAAATTGCCTTTTCCCAACTGCTTTCTTTTTTTTTTTTAGATTTTTTAAAAATTTTTATTTATTTGACAGAGAGAGAGAGAGAGCACAAGCATAAGCAGGGGAGGGGCAAAGGGAGAGGGAGAAGCAGGCTCCCTGCTAAGCAAGGAGCCCAGTATGGGACTTGAACCCAGGACCCTGGGATCATGACCTGAGCCGAAGGCACATGCCCAACTGACTGAGTCACCCAAGTGCTCCAGATTTTTTTTTTCTTTTTTTAAAGAATCTCTACACCCAATGTGGGGCTCAAACCCAAAACCCCGAGATGAAGAGTCACACCTTCTACGGACTGAGCCTGACAGGTGCACCTCCCAACTGCTTTCTTTTTTTTTTTTTTTTCCTATTTTTTTTTCCAACTGCTTTCTAATAAAGGGGCTAACAGTGGCCAAAACAAAAAGGAAAAATAAGACTTACCACTAAACACAGTTTAGTCTTACCTTAAAATTGATTACAAAAATAAAAATTACAGATCTATGTATGTAGGTTTGCATAGGTACATACAATATGCATAATGGCACATATACAATCAACAACTCAACTTGTATCTATAGACTGAACCAGGACCTTTAAGACTAAGACACAAAATGTTTACGGTCACTCGATTATATGGTTAGCATGTAGCCACATAACACACTAATAGTTATGGAATGAACTTCACCTCCCTAAAAAGATATGCTGAAGTCCTAACCACAGGTACCTATAAATACAACCTTATTTGCAAACAGGATCTTTGCAGATGGAATCAAGTTGTTAAGATGATGTCACACTGGAGTAGGGATGGGCCCCTCATCCAAGATGACCAGTGTCCTTATAAAAAGAGAAGGACACACAGAGACAAAAATGTCACCGGACAAAGACCCAGACACACGGTGGGAGGAAACACAGATGGAAGCAGAAGTGTCGCCTTAGCAAGCCTAGGAATGCCAAGGGCTGCCATCAAAGCACTGGGAGGTAGGATGAAGCAGAAAGTTCTACCCCACAGATTTCAGAGGGAATGTGGCCTTGCCAATAGCTTGACTTCAGACTTCCAACCTCCAGAGCTATGAGAGTTTCTGATTTTCTAAGCCACCAGTTTATGGCACTTTGTTGTAGTAGCCCTAGAAAACTCTCACCCTAATCACCCTCCAGGAAAGACTGCAAACTGGTTTATAACCAGTTTGTTTATATCTTTTTGCATAGAAATGATCCTGGCTTGAGAAAGTGTTAGCATTCCAGAACTCTCATTCCAGAAACTCTCGTTTCAAACTCCGAAGCTAACTTCTGGACGTGCTCAGGTCTTCACAGCTCCCACCAACATTCTCTTCTGCAACTCAATTTCCTACAAATGGACTTAGCAGTTACCGTGACTTTTTTCCTACTGCTTTCCATTCCTTTTCTTCCCCTCCAATACCTTGAGTGGTTTATATTCCTCGTTGAATAGGTACGTGCTCATGAGTCACTGTAGTCACTGAATTCTCACGTGATGGGAGTCTGTTGCTTCCACACTTGAGTGACAATGTGAACGTGACATTTGGTGACTTTTTCTCTCCCAAGAAACATGACTCCACTGTAGCCTGGTCGCCAGCGCTGCCATGGTGAAGACCGAGACCAAAGGGATAATTTCCCTTTGTACAACTGGTTTTGCCCAGGACTCCTTATGCTTGACCTTCAGTAACTCCCCTAGAACATGCCTTGGTGCTAATCCATCGATTTTCCTTCCTAATTTACCCCTTCAAATCCGCAGACTCCAGCCTTTCCTTATTTGGGGAACATCCCTTCCACTTGTGTCTTCAAATTATTTTTTTTTTCTATTTGTTCTGATCTCTTCCTCGAGAATACCAGTTAGTGCTATTTGGAACCTCTGTTAGCCATATTTATCTGCTCTTGTTTTTGTTTTTGTTTTTTAAGATTTTCTTTTTAAGTAATCTCTACACCAATGTGGTGCTCAAACTCACAACCCCAAGATCAAGTCACATGCTCCACTGACTGAGCCAGCCAGGAGCCCCAATACTTATCTGTTCTTTAATCATTTTTACGTCTTTGTTCTTTTCTATGTGAGTTTTGTGCGATTTCCTCACACTGGCTCACCATTGACTTGCTTATGATTTTCACTGGGTTGGGTTTTTTTCTCTTGCTCCTAATGTGGTTTTCACGTCTACAATGACTTTTTTTTTTTTTTTTTTGGTCCTCTACTTCTTTCCAAGGGCACATCAATTATCTCCTTCTGTTGTCATACAATCTCTTCTTTGACTTCATTTCAAGAAAGTGTGTAAGTTACCACTTTTTTGATATAAAGGACTTATTCTGAATTTTAACTTTACTTCCTAGACTAATGCTTCCAAAGATGTATATGCCTTCTGCAGTTATCCCTGGTTTTGCTTATTTGCAACTTTGATATACATATATCAAGTTGCTTCCTCTCTGATTTTTACTCGTCCTTGAATAGAGCTGATTATCACTGAAGAGTTGTCTCCTATCTTCGATCCCCATGGTCAAATCTGTCCCCCATTTTTGTTGACTATTTAAAATAATTTTGGTAGAAACACAACATAAAATTCACCATCTTAACCATTTTTAAGGGTACAGTTGAGTAAAGTTAGCTATATTCATATTGTTGTGAAAGAGATCTCTAGAACTTTCTCACCTTGCAAGACTGAAACTCTACACCCACTGGACAACACCCTTTTTCCCCTCCTGTCAGCCCTGACAACCACCATTCTTCTTTCCATTTTTATGAGTGACTACTTTACACTTCATATAAATGAAATCTACAGTATTCATCTTTTTGTTACTGGCAACCACCATTCTACATGCTGTCTTTATGATTTTGATGACTCTTAAGTACCTCTTATAAGTGAATCACACATTACTAGTCTTTTTGTGTCCAGCTTATATCATCTAGCATAATGTCCTCAAAGTTCATCTATGTTGTAGCATGTGTCAGAATTCCATCTATTTTAAGCCTGAATAATATTCCATTCTATATAGCACGTTTTCTTTATTCCTTCATTGATGAACACTGGGGCTGCTTCCCCCTCTCCACTATTGTGAATAATGCTGCAGTGAAGATAGTATGCAAATATGTCTTCAAGATCCTGCTTTCAATTCTTTTGGATGTATACCCAGATTTGGGATTACTGGATCATATGGTGTAGCTCAGATTGCCATAATAAATTATAACAGACCTGGTAGTTTCAACAATATTTATTTCTCACAGTTCTGGAGGCTGAGAAGTCCAACACTGAGATGCTAGCAAATCCAGTGTCTGATGGAAAACTGCCTCCTGTTTAGCATATGCCTATCCTCTCATTGTATCTTCCCATCATGAAGCAGAGACAGAGAGGAGAAAGCAAGTTCCCTCTTCCCGTCTTCTTATAAGGCACTAATCCCATTCAAAGGAGCTACACCCTCATGACCTAATTACTTCCCAAAGGTCCCACCTCCTAATACCATCACCTTGGGGGTTAGGATTTCAATATATGAAATGGGGGGAGATACTATTTCCTATGGGTGTTTCCATTTCAACCCTAATCTTGTAATACTCTCAGTGGGATATAAGCTTGTCATCCTGGCAATTTTTCCCTCAAGTTATTTCTCCCATCTGTCCTCCTCATCCAAGCCTTTATGGCTTCACATGTTACACTATTAAAATACAATTATCCAAATTTGTTCTTAAAACATATCTTAAATCTAAGGGATTAGAAGCAAAAATGGACAAAGAAGCTAAAATTACTGGTTTTGATTATAGTGTCTTTCTCCAACACACTCTACAGACTTATTACTACCAGTTTATTGTAAAATGCCCTTTTGTTAAGAAATCATCAATGGCTTCTCTCTACATCAGAATGAAAAAAAGCTGAATCCTTAGCCTAGTGTCCAAGACATAGATCATGACAGGTGTTACAAAGAGAGAAAATAAACGTTGGAGTCTGGCTCTCTTCAGTTTCAATACAAGATCTACCTATTCACCATATGATGTTGGGCAAGTTTCTTATAGCTCTCTGAGCTTCACTCCAGACAAGCTTGTCTGATCTTCATTATCAAAAAGCAATACACTGGGGCACCTGGGTGGCTCAGTGGGTTAAAGCCTCTGCCTTCAGCTCAGGTCATGATCTCAGGGTCCTGGGATCAAGCCTCACATCAGGCTCTCTGCTCAGCAGGGAGCCTGCTTCCTCCTCTCTCTCTGCCTGCCTCTGCCTACTTGTGATCTCTGTCTGTCAAATAAATTAAAAAAAAAAAAAAAAAAAAAAAAGCAAGACACTTTCCTACCATCCATTCAAAGACCTTTGGACCCTCCATCCCCTCAGATTTCCTCCCTGACGACCTGGCCCCTCAGTGAAGCATGTCTTAAGTTCAAGCTCCTCACTACCTCCTCTCGTGCTGGTAGTTTATCCAGACTCACCATCTGACAGATTTCCTGATATATTTGATATTTTTCTGCTTAGTTCCCATTTCTCACCTAGATTTTAAACCTTGAGAAAACAAGAACCATGTTTTGTGCCTCTCAGTATTCTGGACCCACAGTAAAGGGTCCAAAGCTCATTAAATAAGTGATAAAATCTAACGTTTTTTAAATCTCATACAAATAATTTTTCAGACTTCAAATCACAGACTAGTAATAGTTAAAAGCTATCATTAATTAAATATTTTTTTCTTTAGAATAGGAACTATATTCTAAAGTAACCAAATAACCCCAGTTGGTGAGTGAAGGCTCTTCTTATTAGAAGAATATCAGCTAGTAAAAGGAGAAAAAAAATGATGGAAATTTGAAATATCACCATTTTGCAACAAGGATTCAGGGAATAATTGTCAACAGGTTTGGCTAAAGCCAACAGGTGGAAAGTTAATGGGGACAGGACATTAGCATGATACCACTGTCACCCCACTGATTACACGTTGTACAAGGGGAACAAAAAAACTCGGCAGTGTGGGCTAGGCTGTCACCAGTGAAATCCAGTCATCACTCTTAGAATCTCATACTGGATGACCAGATACTATGTACCTCCTGATGCGATGCAATATGGAGGCCACAGGATCCCACGTGGGCAGTATTCTTGTCTTGAATGTTCAAGCAGAATCTAAACCAAGTCTTTATGTCTAGTTTCCAGCTTTCAGGAAATACTGAGGTTATAGACGTAATTTAGACAACTATCAAGGGAAAAAAATTAGACAAATCCAGAAGATAGGACATTCTACAAGTTATCTGGCCAAGTCTCTTTAAGAAGTTAATTTCCTGGGCACCTGGGTGGCTCAGTTTGTTAAGCGTCTGCCTTTGGCTCAGACTGTGATCCCAGGGTCCTGGGATGGAGTCCCGCATCAGGCTCCCCACTCGGCGGGAAGCCTGCTTCTCCCTCTCCCACTCTCCCTGCTTGTGTTCCCTCTCGCTGTCTTTCTCTGTGTCAAATAAAGAAATAAAATCTTAAAAAAAAAAAAGAAGAAGAAGAAGCCAATCTTCTAGACTTAAAACAAAACAAAACAAACAAACCAAAAACTGGTAAGAGAAGTGAGGTAGAAACTATTCTAGATTAAGAGAGCCATAAAGGCCACAACAAGCAAACACAAGGTGTGGCTCATGGTTGGGTCCCACTGTGAACAACCAAGTGTTAAGATACTTCAGAAAAATCTGGGAAATCTAAATTTAGCCTGGGAATCAGGTACTATGGAAATATTGTTAATTTTATTAAGTATGACAATGGTACTGTGTGGTTAAGGAAAAAAGTCAATTTTTAGAGATTACCATCTTCTGAGATCTAGTACTTTCCGCTGCTTAATATCTTCAAGAGGAGAATACTGAGGCCACTCCCTTTGATGTCTTCCTTTTTTATCTGAAGTTTTTTTCTTGGAAACTTGTTTCTTTACATTGCCTAGAATACAAGAATACAAAATAAGCAAAATGCTCAAGATGAAATAAACTACCATGGCAATACAATTAATTATGTAACAAAACTAAAAAGCAATGCCACTAGTTCTCAAAATACTTGCAAACATATTGAAGAAATACATGTAAGTTCAAGAATATTCCCCTAGCTTAAAGAGAGAAAATAAAAACAAGTTTAAGCAACCACAAGTGTTAGTTCCTATCAGATACTTATACTCCAATTTCTGATCTAGTTGCTTAGCTAGTAAAAAGACTCAATCACAAAATCTTTGGTTTAGAAAATCAAATTACCAACAGTAAAACATTTAACTAGGCCACTTTCCAAAAATGAATCCTTTCTACAAAACTATAAAAACACATTAATGTAACTCTGTTGAAAGATTAAAAGCACTAGATCCAATAATGCAATGATGTGATATTTAAAAATAACTCCAGGCCGGCCTTGTAGATAACACAAAATGAATTAAGAATGATGCTTACATGTACATTATTAAAATGCAACTTTAGTACCAGGAACTAGAATGGAAAACAAAGTCCCCTTTCTCTGTGTGTGTGTGCACTGAACAGCGAATGCACACACACATGCACACATGCATACACACACACCAATCTCTCCAGAAGACACATAAGGCAAATAATGGTAGTTACCTAAGGGGAGGGGAATTGGGAGCTAGATAAAAAGAAGACAAAAATAAAATTAGACTTTGCTCTGCTTAATGTTTACACTTTTTTTGTAAAAGATTTTATTTATTTATTTGACAGATAGAAATCACAAGTAGGCAGAGAGGCAGGCAGACAGAGAGGAAGGGAAGCAGGTTCCCTGCTGAGCAGAGAGCCTGATGCGGAGTTGATCCCAGGACCCTGGGATCATGACCTGAGCTGAAGGCAGAGGCTTTAACCCACTGAGCCACCCAGGCATCCCAATGTTTATACTTTTTATTTCCGAATAATGCTAGTGGATTATTCAGGCCAAAATTATTTAATTAAAACCTTAACTATAGAGAACAAACTGACAGTCACCAGAAGGGATGGGTGAGCTAGGTGATGGGAATTACAGAACGATCTTGTGGTGAGCACTGGGTGATGTATGAAAGTGATCAATCACTATATTGTACACCTGAAACTCATGTAACACTGTATGTTAACTGATGAATCTAAATAAAAACTTTAAAATACATGCTAATAAATAAAATTCAAGCTTCGCATCACTTAAATACCATTAACATTTCAGACAGCTATGCTCTCTATACTTACTACTTTTCACACATACTAGATTTTCAATGAAATAATAAAATCTGTTATAAAAATCAAATAAAAGTTAATATTTTATTTTTATGAGTCATGATAATTATAAAACATAGACTATATAGATATACGCCTAGAAAACAGACACGGAAAGGGGCTTGTTTCATTCACTCAAATTGCTCTACAATAAAACCCAAACCTCGGAAACTCTTATGACACAGGGGATTTCTCTGATTTTTCTAATAATGACAAACACTATAATATCCAGAAACAAGCTTCTCCCCATTTCTTCTAGCTATTCCCTTTAAGTCTTCACAGAGAACACAAATTTTTACAGAGCTGAACAACCACTGGCAAACATGAGTTAAGTCTCATTCTGAAGTTTCTTTCACTAATAAAATATATTTTAGGGTGTAAGAAGATGGAAAATCTACTTCCCATGTCTTGGCTGCCCAATAATCCCTAATGCCCTACGTAATTTTCCCACCCACTTAAAATCTTAGAGGCTAATGGAGCCTGGTGATCTGTGACTCCAGCAGCGCCCAGAGTGGTCTGGACCTGCATACTTTCCTCTAAAGCTTACCCAAGCATACCCTCTGTCCCCTTCTACTCTACTCCTAGGAGCCCCCTGGGCTAAATAAGTGTGTATTCCAAATGCGCACCCTTCATGAAATCCCCACGTGGCCACAAGAAGAGCTGGTCTCACAGGCATAATTCAACGCAGTTTGAGAGAGGGATGCTCTGGCAAAGTAGAAGCTAAGATTGAGAGAGGAATGTAACAGACCAACAGCTAAATACGCTGTCTCCCCATCTCAGCAACTCCAGGAGGCTTTGCCCACCTTCCCTTGTCATTGTCATATTCCTTCTTCCAGTCCTCATCCTCCCCCTAACACACCATCTAGCCCTAAAACCAAAGAAACATCCATACATACACACCTACCTCTAGTCACTGGCTTTTAGAGAAAGGTCTGAGGATAGCAAATATAAGTAGAATATCTGTCATCTTTTTGACTTGAGGAACCGTGGGACAGAGTTTTGGGCAATCATTGTCACTGGAAAGTGAGGTAGGTGAGGACCCCAGAAATAAAACAGCCAGAAAAGGGGAGACTCAAATTTTATGTATACTTTTGGCCCAAATCTTAGGCTGATCCTGGAACCATGCATGCACAGAGAAGACCCCAAACATCACAGCTAAGGCTTAAAAAATCAAACAGAGATTTGAAATGTCCTCCAGAGACCAAATTGGCAATTTTAGTCAAACCAAATTCAATGCTGCTAAAATTAAAAACAAACAAATGAACAAACATAAAATAAAACACTCTTAGGAGGAATATATCAGAATCAAAAATTGCCACAACATTTCCAGTTCCTTGGGTGCAGTTCAAAATTATTAAACATGTAAGGAAACTGAAAAATGTGACACCTTCTCAAGAAAAAGAAAAAGAAAAAAAAAGATAAGACCAACTCTGAGATGACCCAGATCTTAAAACTGGTAGACAAGGGTTTTAAAGTGGGTATGATAACTATGCTTTATGAGATAGACACAATCTTCCAGTAATTAATGAAAATGAAATGAATGAAAAAGTGGCAAATCCGGGGTACCTGGGTGGCTCAGTGGGTTAAGCCTCTGCCTTCAACTCAGGTCATGATCCCAGGGTCCTAGGGTCAAGCCCCGCATCAGGCTCTCTGCTTTGCAGGGAGCCTGCTTCCCCCCTTCCCCTCTGTCTTCCTCTCTGCCTATGGTGATCTCTCTCTGTCAAATAAATAAATAAAATCTTAAAAAAAAAAAAAAAGATGGTAAATCCAAGATATGAAACACAAACTACTTTAAAAAATGTAAATTCCAGAACTAAAAGAAACAATACCTGAAACAAGTAATTCATTGACTATATTTAAAAGCTATCTTTAAGAGAGGCACTTCTTTTTTTCAGTTATAAGATTTTTATCAAGAGGAAGATGGATCATGTATTTTCTTATCTGAGTGGGGTTGACACACAATGGTACCTTAGTTTCAGGAGCACAACATAGTGAGTCAACAATTTTAGGTATTATGCTCATCTCAAAAGTAGCTACCATCTGTCACTACACAACCCTATTACAGAATCACTGGCTCTGTTCCCTGTGCTGTATGTACCTTTTACTCCCACGAGGTGTTCATTCCATAACTGGAAGCCTGTATCTTTCACTCCCCTTCACCCATTTTGCCCATCCCCCCACCCCCTCCCCTCTGGAAACCACCATTATGTTCTCTATATTTATAGATCTGATTCCACTTTTTGTTTGTTGGCTTATTCATTAGTTTCGGGTTTTAGATTCCATGTACAAGTGAAATCATATGATATTTGTCTTTCCGTGTCTGACTTACACCCTCTAGGTCCATCCGTGTTATACCAAATGCCAAAATCTCATCCTTTTTTTTATGATTGAGTAGGAGAGATGGACTTTAAATATAAAAAGATACAAGTTGAAAATATATGGCTGGAAAAGGATATACCATGCAAACACCAGTCAAAAGAAAGCTGGAGTAGTTAGATGAATATCAAAGTTACTTTCAGAAAAACAATTATTACTAGGAATAATGAGGGACATTTCATAACAACAAAAGGTCAATGCAACAAGAGGAAATAAAAATCATAATTGCGTGTGCACTAATAGCAGAGTTTCAAATTGCATAGAAGCAAAAATCAACAGAAGTAAATGCAGAAAAGATGACCATTATAATTGATTTTTAACACTCCATTTTCAGCAACTGATAGAGCAAGATAAAAATTAACTGAAGTGAAAACTAAGAAGATGTGAAAAACATTCTCAAACACTAATCCAGTAAATATTTATAGAACGCTACACCCAGCAACTACAGAAGAGGCAGATAGTCTTTTCAGATGCACATGGTACATTCACCAACGCGGACTGTAGTCTGGGTCAAAAAAACAAGTCTCAGCCCACTCTCAAAAACTGAGGTCTTATGTCCTCTGTCCATAATGGAATGGAATTTGAAATCAACATTAGCAAAAGCACCCAAATATTTGGAAATTAAGCAGCACAGTTCTAAACAGTAATGCATGTATCAAAGAAGAAATCACAAGGAAAATTAGAAAATACTTTACATCAAGTGATAATAAAAATACGGCGGGCCAGCATGTGTGGATAGTGGCTGAAACAGTCCTCACAGAGCAGCTTAAAGCACTGAACGCTCATAGGAGAAAAGTCTTGAATCCGAAAGTTGTAGTAAACCCAAAGTAAGCAGAAGGAAGAAAATAATAAGCAGAAATTAGTAGAATAGTGAGCAAACAACCCAGAAAATTAACAAAGCTAAAAGCTGGTTATTTGAAAAGATGGACAAAACTGACAAAGCTGTAGCCAGAAAAAAAAGAGAGAACATACATGACCAGTATCAGGAACAAAAGAGGAGTTATTACTAAAGACCCTGTAGATATTAGAGGGATAAAGGGGACTATTAGAAATAACTTTATGCCAACAAAACCAACAACTTGGATAAAATGGACAGACTAAAACTGGACAGAATTAATGGGAATCAGGACAACTCCATAACCACATTATTAGAGATTTTTAATACCCCTCTGAAAACCCCTCAGAAAACAGGAGAGATCACTTCCCAACTGGTCTCAGGAACCTGTATAGCCCTAATGCTAAACCTAAAAAAGATATTATGAAAAAATTATAGACCAATCACCCATAAAAAATAGACACAAAGTGAACCCCCCCAACACACTGAGAATTACAAATTTACCCAATATTCTGTGAAACACACTGATCTGGCAAATGAACAAGAAGTATGGAGGTTTTACCAAATGGTCAGAGACACCTAGGAGTACAAGACAAACACTAGCTCTGCCTCATACTAGCTATCAACTTTCCACAAGCAACTTCTCATCCCCTCTGAGCCCCAATTTCTTTACCTTATATAAAATGACGATAAGAGTACCTACCACATAAAAATCCCGTATTACTATGAGTTCAGAAGAAAGAAGTGAAAAGCAGCAGTTTCTGCCACAGGGCCACCACACTGCAAATGCAAAGGCTGTGTATTGCAAGCTAGGTGAATAGCCCTCTCTTAAATTGTGCAGTACACAACCTACTCAGAAGTACCTAGAGACCTTGCTGGGTGCTCGAAAAATTTTCACAAGAAAAAGCCACAATGTTATATGGTAGAAAAGAAAATGAAATGTTTAATTGGGAAAGATGAGTTCAAGTCTCTGCAAAACCACAAAATAATATGTTATTTTAGCCACCTTGTGAACCATTTATAAGCTACCACATACTTATCTGTAATACCTGTATTTTACAGGATTCTTAGATTTTTCAAAGCTCTCAAAATGCACAGGTTATGTGTGAAGTTTGCAGTGGTAACCTATTAAATGAACTAAATGTCTTCTGCCCAAAGTTATTTTTTAACTACAACGACAGACGACAGACAACAGATGGCAATGTTCCTTGTTCGGCATTTATAAAAGGAAACCGTGTTAAATGGCAAGCTTAAACAAGCTATGTTGTTTTCTGATTATTTTCACATGTGAAATTCAAGCCTCCTTCCTTACCTGATTTGTGTTTCAAATTTGTGGTCACCCCGTCAAATTCAGTTTTATCGATTTCCCATGCAAGAGGTAGCTTGCCCAGGCTACTGGATAAATGTTCCAAGCTATTTTCTTCATTGTAGATGATTTCCGATGCACTCGTTGGGATGCCAATGTATCTTGACGGATTATTTCCAGCAGGTAAAGAGGTACTATCAGGGAGGCAAGAAGAGCGGGTTGAATTTGGAGTTTTATAGATTGAGGTTGCCTGGTTGAGAAACGCATAGTCTGAACAGATGGCATAAATTTTCTCCCGAGTGTGGGTCACTGGACAGCTCCACGGGTAATGACCATCTCCTTTGTGACCCAAGGGTGTCCCCGAGGCACGAGTGCAGAAAGACTGAACAGCACCTTGTAGATCCTCTTCAGGAGACTTTCTCTCGGATTTGTGCTCACCATTTCCAGAATCATTTGCCCTTTCTGCTTCTGCAATGTTAGGCATTGAATGCAACCAGAAAAGTTCTGTTACAAAGGAGAAGTTGCAGCTCTTTCTACGACTTGAAGACCAACTGTGACGATCGTTTACAGCATTCTACAGAAACCAGAGAGCTGCAAGATGGGCTCCTAAGAAAAGAAGGAGGAGAAAGAAACATCAACAATCCACGAGAGACTCCAAAAGCACTGAAAAATGGATCAAGTGTTTCACGTGCCTTCATCCAATAAATATTTTACAACATTATACACCTACAGCCACAATCACTGGCCACTGTCTTATTAAAACATTATTTTACAATAATGCTTCATAGTAAACAAAAAGAACTCAGTGAAAAATGGGCAAAATATCTGAATAGTGACTTCTTTAAAGACAGTGAAGAAATGGCCAAGAAACCCATGAAAAGATGCTCAACATCACTAGACATCGAGGAAATGCCAATCAAAACCACAAGACAGGGACGCCTGGGTGGCTCAGTGGGTTAAGCCGCTGCCTTCGGCTCAGGTCATGATCTCAGGGTCCTGGGATCGAGTCCCGCATTGGGCTCTCTGCTCAGCAGGGAGCCTGCTTCCCTCTCTCTCTCTCTCTCTGCCTGCCTCTCCATCTACTTGTGATTTCTCTCTGTCAAATAAATAAATAAAATCTTTAAAAAAATAAACAAAAAACAAAACAAAACAAACAAAAAAAACCCACAAGACATTATGTCACACCCAGCAGGATGGCTCTAATCGAAAAGATAGATCATAAAAAGGATTGAGGTTGTGGAGAAACTGGACCCCTCCTACCCTTCTGATGGAAATGCAAAACAGTTCAGTCACTTTGGAAAACAGTTCCTGGAACATTTACAGTTACCATAGAAGCAAGCAATTTCACTCCTAAGTACATATCTAAGAGGAATGAAGACATACATCCACACAAATGTTCACAGCAGCATTATGTACAATAGACAAAAAGGAGAGACATCCCAAAGGCCTATCAACTGATGAATGAATAAATAAAAGGTAGCATATACAAGCAATGGGATATTTTTCAGGCAACAAAAATAAAGGAAGCACCCACCCACGCTACAACAAGGATGAGCCTGAAAAGCATGATACTAAATGAAGGAAGCCCATCATCCCAGAGCCTAATAATGTGTGATACCACGTATATGAAATGTAAAACAGGCAAGTCTCTAGTGACCGAAATTAGATTCGCGGGTTGCCTAGGGCTGGGAGGGCGGAGGAGGTTGAGGATGATAAGGGTTTCTGTTTGGAGTAATGAAAATATTCTATAATTGATTGAGGTGATGACCATACAACCTTGTGAATATACTAAAAGCTACTGAATCGGACATTTTAAACAGGTGAATTGTATAGTGTGTGAATTTCCTCTCAATGAAGCTGTGCATTCATCGCCATGACCGATTATAGTTAATAGTCACTAACTTCTGCTCAGTCTCAGGAACAACTGATTTTTAAGTCTACACCAATTCCTTTAGGGAAGAAAACAGAGAACAGTTCAAAAAGCAAGCAAGGGCATTTGAGGAAGCTGAAGATTTATACAAAAGCAAGACCCTGATAAGTCAGACCATTACAGGTGGGAGAGGGTACTCGATGCAGGCACCTGGTGGAGTAGGCCCACTTCACAGGGCTCTAGAGATGTGGTTCCAGAGACACAACCCACCCTGGGTGACCAGTTTGATATTTACTACTTATTATCTCCACCCATTCACTTATTTAAAAAATTAGAATAATATTCATAAGTTCCAGAAAAATGATTCTATAAAACCCATCACACAAATACTGAATGATAAAAACCACTGAAGCAATAAGAAAAAACAGAAGAATGATTGCCACAAGGGCCAAGATCACTCTAAGTCTGTGAGGAGAAACCAGTAAAGGTAATGCCTATCCTTCCTGTAATTTAAAGCAACGGAGCTCAGTACAAGGGGGAGTCCATATATCCTAGAAAAGATCCCATTATCTTTGTTTTTAAGGAATGCTTTCCTTCTATTCAAACCTTCATGTAGTGATTTTTTTAGTAATTGGTGCCATTTATAGTTCTTTGCAGGAAGAACTGGCTGGAGCTTCACCATCAAAGATGGAAACCCCAACTGTATCATTTTAGAAACTTTTTTCAAGAAATCCTAGGAGTACTTATAGGGGATCTATAGCCAGGAAGCTTTTATGCCTTCTTCTTCCTCATCTCCTGGCGTCATGGTCATGTTGGAGGAAGATGCAAAGAGAAGGTCAGTGCCTGAGGTCACACAGACCAAACTGGGCTTTTCTGAGGAGTCAGTTTCTGATTCTTAGCAGATGACCTCACAGAGCATTTTCTACTGACCTGTTACCCTCATGCCTTTCTCTAAGAGCCAGCATGGTGGGCAGAGGTAGCTATTATCTGTGGCGTTGGGGGTGTATGGATGGGTTATGGTAGGATCAGGCATGAAAGACAGCATAGGGTCCTGCTAAGTAAGGGTTGGAGACCCAAGCGTGTTGGAGTCAGTCTGGGTCAGGTGGGAGAAGAGGGAGATAGAAATGTTCCAGGGACTATTCTTATCTCTTCATCTCCAGCTTAGCTTCGACTTTGCCAGAGCGTCCATCCTCAGATTTAATGGAATTATGCCCACGGGCCCAGCTTCTGTGTGGCAGTGTAGGCATGAAGGATGCTTCACTTGGAATATATATTGAATATGCTTATCAAAAACATAGGCAAAAGAAATCGGTGCATTTGAACATAAAAGGTAAGAATGAGCTCTCTGCAAGCTAAAGAAAAGAAAGAATATAACACTAGATGAATAAAAAGTTTAACAGCCTGATTTTGTTTGCATTTGGACTTTGCTATTAAATAATAGTCACTAAACAAGAATGATCTCTTTGGTTGTACTCTACCAAAAAAAAAGTGAAGATCATCTAAGTAGGGATATATTTTATATTGATTGTCAATAAAAGCCACCAGTGGTCTGAAAACTTTCTCACTTGAACCATTGTTTAAGGAAACTTCTCTTTGAAAAACTGTGTGATATGTCTAGATTTTTATCATAGAAGTAAAACAAATGACAAAAAGATATTGCAAAGTACCAAGATATTACACAGAAAGTGAAAGTTATCCAAATCCCATGACCCAAGCATAGCTGGAGTTTATTTTCTTTCCTTATTCTCTGCCAGATCCATGTCTGTTCTCCTCGTGTCAATGACAGCTTGAGGCTAAGGGTGCTAGTTATCATGTCCCCAGGCTTTCCTACAAGTGAACTGAGCACAAGTTATTACTGATAACAGAATCACTAGAGACAGCAATTACTGTATTATGTTGTAATTATAGCTTCAGGAAATACTGAGTTATAAGGCCATCAGGTTGTCCCTCCACTAAATAGCCTGCAGCTCCCACCATTTTGTCCTATCTTGTAGCTCCTTTTGTTCCTAATTTTGTCAACCATTCCTAATTCCATCCCCACCCTAAAACCTTCTGCTCTTAGAAAAAAGCCAACGGGCTTGTCTGGCCCAGGGTCCTTTCCTTTAGCATCTCCTGATCACTCCTCCCCCTTGCTCTTTCCAACTTTCCATTCTCCAGAGGTCTTTCTCAAGGTTCGCCAGGGTTATCCTTAGGGATGATCATTTGTGAAAGTCTCATCAACAAATAATTACCCTTAAGTGCCTACATCATTCCGGGCATTATTTTAAGCTCTGGATTAGGAGCTTAGATTCCAGGATTTCCGAGGAGAGGCCTTAGGAATCAGGAGCCGGACTATTAGCCAAGAGGCCTCTTTTTCCCCCTCCCCGGTTCTCATCTGTGAGATCTGAGTTTCCAGAGAGCCGATGCTCTATTAAAATATTACAAGTAATGATTGATTGCAGGACCTAAGTCTGAATTTAATGATGCATTCTTCCGATCACGGGGCAAGCAACTCGCAGTTTCACTGTGAGTGAACGAAATTTTATAAAATACACCACTAGAGTAAGGATTTTTAGAAGTCACTAGAAGGAATTGTTCTGTAAAATAAACGTTCCATTTTTAAGTCAATATTCATCGCCTAGGCTACCTTCTTTTCGCTTTGTATTTTCAAGCCGTGTGTTGAAATATCAAGTTTGCTTAGGGAACGAAGACCTTACGAAGAGTCTCCTGCGAAGCCTCCCCCATGGGACAACTCTTACCATCTCTATTCTGCACGGAAGGCCGCGGAGACGCAGGAGCCTGGAAAGGGACTTACTGATGGTGAAATACGCGCCCCGAGGCTGGGCCAGATCCGCGAATCCCCAGCGGGTCAGGTCTCGGTCCTTCTCCCCGGTGTCAGCGCCACGCGCTCCGGGCCCCTCGCCGGGCCGGACCCGAGCCCCTCGCCCGGCTGAGGCCGCGGGCCTGCGAAGGATGCCGGGTCCTCCCGCGCGCCGCGGCCGCTTCCAACCCAGGCTCTGCGCAGGCGATCGGAGCTCCCCGCCCCTACTCTGCGAAGCTCGCGCGCCGCCGGGCTCGGAAGCCGCCGGGACCCGGGCCACAGTCTCGCGGGCTCGTCCCCGCCGCGCCCCGCCGATGTGTGCGGAGGCGGCGCCGGCGACGGCAGGAGCGAGACCGCGCTCCCTGCCTGCACGCCTCCCGCGGCCTCCCTGGCCCACGAGCGCTCCCCGGAGCCGGGCGTCCCCCGTCCGCGTCCCCCGTCCGCGTCCCCCGTCCGCGTCCCCGCACGAGGCCTCCGGACCCCTCCGCTCGCCTCCCTCGCCGGCCGGAAGCCGGAGTTCGCCGCTAGAGGGAGCGGGCGGAGGCGGCGGCAGTGACCGCCCCCAACCAGCCCGGGTCCGGGGAGGCCCCCGGCGCCCGAGGCTTCAGGGCCGGTGACACGCGGGCAGTGACGGCCCCCGAGCCGAGGGGAGCAGCCGATTCGAGCTTTGAATGCACCCGTTGATATCAATACTCAAGACAATTGCAAAAAGAAAGAAAGAAAGAAAGAAAACAGAAAAGCCCCGCCTGGGCCTCCACCCCGGGCAGCTTTGGCCGGCGGAGCCGACCGGCCGGTCTGGGATTTCGGAGCAGCTGGCAAGGGTCCCGAGAGGGAAGAGGGAGGAAGAGCAGGAGGCTCTGGGTCCGATTCCGGAGCTGACCGTGACCCCTCCTGTGACCCCCTGGCCGCAGAGCGGGCATACGGGGAAGGGACGGTCGCCGCCCGTTACGGTCCAGGCCCTGCCTTGCGTGGCTTAGAGACGCGCGCCGGGCAGGAGCCACCGGCATCCACGCGGGCATCTCCAATCAGGCTTTGTTCCCCAGCACACCCGACCCTTGTTTCCCTAACACTTGCCCCATTTTGCGGCCCAGCTCTTCAGCCGACTTTTTCCCGGGCGGAGGACGGGCACGGATGCAGCGGCCTCCGCTAGGACGGCCCCGGGGCTCCCGACAGGCCGTGGCCCCTGGCCCTCCCGAGGCAGCCCAGGCGGCGTCCAGAGCGGGCGGGCAGGGCAGGCCCGGGCCGCGGCGCGCGGGCGCCAGGTGGAGGGCCCCGCGCGCTGGGCGCACAGCAGCGCGCCGCCACCCCCGCCCGGCCCACAGCCCCGGATACCTCCGGCCTGTGCGGCGGGGTCGAGTCGCTGCGGCCGCCTCAGAGCCGGCACCGGTCCCGGATCACAGCTTCCCGCGCGCGGCCCGCGACGCGCCTCTGGTTACCCTGGGGCTGGCGTCTCTCGTCCCATTGGAGCGCGCGGGGACAGCGCCCTGGACGGCCGTGCCCGGCGACCGGTTGTCAGCTATCATGGACAACACCTTCCTCTCATCGTATACCTGCCTTCTGCACGTGCGGAGGCTATGGTGACAATTTTTTTTTTTAATCTTAGCTGTGTCCCCGCATGCCACTCTATTGGGCATCTAGCATATAACTGGTCCCTGAAAGCGGTGACCGCAAAGTAAATAAACGAGTGAGAGGTGGTGAAACCTGGCAGGATTTCCGCTGGTCCGGGCGCGAACTACATGTCCCAGGAAGCCTCTGAGCACGGGCGCCGCCGAGCCAGCCACTTGGAGAAGGCCTTACTCACCCGGCCGACGCGCAGGCCAATCCCCTCGCCCCGCACCTTGGGCTGGAACCTGAGACGGATTCGCCCCCAATGATGCTCCAGTGGCAGGAGCAACAGAAGTTTATCTTTGTCCCGAGAAGGAGGAGTAGCGTGGTTCCTGCTCCTTGGAGCAAAGCGACGGGCATCCATCAGCCGGACAAGCCCCGGCTCCGCCTGTGATTCTCCTGGGGGAAAGTGGAGACCCGCGCGCCTGCCCTGCACAGCAAGGGACATCTTCTGGAGTCGAGTTGGCTGCGGCGATCAGCCAACGTGCCCCTCCTCCCCCGCCCCAGGCGCGGCTGGTTCCGACCGCTTCTTACCCTTCATTTATCCGTGCGTCATTTTGAGAGTCGGTCTTGTAAATGTTTAGCATTTTGCTGCTTTACTGCTTCTTTCTGGGGACAGTGCCAGCACTTGCCGAGACCGGCGGAGAGAGGCGACTCAGTCCGGAGAAGAGCGAAGTATGGGGACCCGGGCTAAAGGCTGCTGTCGTCCTTCCCGCACGCTATTTCTACATTCAGGCGGTGGATACATCAGGAAACAAGTAAGTCGAGAAACAGCTCCCTAACTCCTCTGGAATGCAGTTAAAATGTACCGTTTCTCCTTTTAAGTTTTAGCTGCCCAAGAACTCTTTTCCACAGCAGTTTAAATTCCAGGCTATTTGGATGCTATCCACATCTGGTTTTAACAGCCTTTCCCCGTCCTAATCAGTTTTTCTCTGTAGCTTTAGAAGTAATTCCAGATTAGCTCTTCTCCTGGCTGTTCTAATGGGAACTCACACAAGGACTGGAGATACAAAGCCCCTGCCCTTTGCTGGAAGTACTGTTTCCACCTACTTTTGCATAAGCTGTTGTAAGAAATGTACACCCAGTTGTTAAAAACTTAGTTGGTTCATCTTTCTTTGGGGCTACCCTCTGTTTTTAGAGAGACATCTGCAGATAAGCATGATTTGAAATGCAGAAAGAAAATTGAAGCACTATTTGAAACTTTACAGTTGAGAGGGAAAGTATCAAAGTGTGAATTTCCTTCATGTTTGTAACGAACATTATTTCATTCCACTGAATTCCAGCAATTAAAATAACTGAAGGCTTAGTTTTAGAATTCACATACTCCTGAAACGATTGTCTTTTTTTACTGGTGGATTCTGACTGTGTATATTTGGTGGGGGGGGGGGGGGGGGGGTCTTGGGTATTTTAAGAAAAACTTCCAGGAAGTTTTCCAAAGCAGAGGGGGGGAGAGTTATCAATTTTGTCACTTGGTTATAACAATTGGGGGAACTAAATACCATCTTCAAAATCTTCATAGCAAAAGCACTCACTAAAAAAAAAAAACCTTTTATACAGTGTTACTTAAATGATACACAATCTGCTGGCTTTTGCCTATAGATTGTGTATCAATCTACACAATTGAGCATGATTTGTAATACTGCTCTTTTAAAGAATCTTTGAGAGAGATTTTTCAAAAAGTCATTATCTTTAGAGGCAAATTCCCAGTTGCATGAAATAAATAGTAGATTGATAAGAATATTTGTATGTATAAAATGCATAAGTGGGTTCTAGGGTTATATAAATATGTAGTGTTTACATATTCCCTTGCAATTTTCTTTTTTTTTTCCCCTTGCAATTTTCCATTGAAATGTTCATGTGTGGACATTTGTCATCCTCTCCTTTTTTTAAATCTCTGATCCATCACATTCATTCTGGTACTGTAAGCATGTGAGAGAAGCAGCAGACATATTAGGGGAAGAGTATGGAGGAAAGCACTGGGACTCAAAGACTGGACAGCACAATCTTTGTGCACTTGTGCCTTGAAATCATCTCTGTATCTCGCTGTTCTTCCCTGACAGCTTCACATCTTCTCCGGGTGAAAAGGTGTTCCAAATTAAAATCTCTGCACCAGAAGAGCAATTCACTAGAGTTGGAGTCCAGGTTTTAGACCGAAAGGATGGGTCCTTCATAGTAAGATACAGAATGTATGCAAGCTACAAAAATCTGAAGGTAGAAGTTAAATTCCAAGGTCAACATGTTGCCAAATCTCCGTATATTTTAAAAGGTAACTTGTAACATAATTTTACAACAGCAGTATTTATGAAGACACAGGATGGGTATGTCTTAGGTGTTCTGAGTGCAGAGTGAAATTGTTACTGTGATATTTTGTTACTTTTGTGTCATCAGGGCCAGTTTACCATGAAAACTGTGACTGTCCTTTGGAAGATAGCGCAGCCTGGTTACAGGAGATGAACTGCCCGCAAACCATTACTCAGATTCAGAGAGATCTGGCATATTTCCCTGCTGTTGATCCAGAAAAAATTGCAGAAGAAATCCCAAAAAGATTTGGACAAAGACAAAGCTTATGTCATTATACCCTGAAGGATAACAAGGTACGTTTTGTGATTAAGGTTTGCTTGTTCGATTGATTGATTGTTTTGTTTGTTTGTTCTGACCATGTAGCTCTAAGTAGCTACCAGTGTTTTATTAAAAATCATTCTGTGGAATGCCTGGCTGGCTGAGTTGGTAGAGTGTGCAACTCTTGATCTCGGGGTTGTGGGTTCAAACGTAAAAATAAAATCTTTAGAAAAAAATCATTCTGAGGATCATTGTGATAAGCTTTATCTCAATGAAACCTGCCAGTACTTTTAGATTGACATAATAAACAAAATGGAAATAAGGGCGATGGAAAATAAACCATTAACTTAATACAGGTTCGATTCTCTTTTAGGTTTATATCAAGACTCATGGTGAACATGTAGGTTTTCGAATTTTCATGGATGCCATACTGCTTTCTTTGACTAGAAAAGTAAGTGTTTCTTGTCTCTTAGGTATAATAGACAGTTTCAGCCCAGGTTTTTCCATATAATTAAAAGAAAAATAATAGCATCAGTGGTGTTCTATTCTGGAACCTTATTATAATACTATTCTGGAGCTTTATGTCACATAGGCTACCTGTATGAATTTTCTAGGGTTACTGTCACAGAGTTCTGCAAACAGCAGAAATGTTTGTTCTTTCATAGCTCTGGAGGCTACAAGTCTGAGAGCAAGGTGTCAGCAGGGCCACGCTCCCTCCCCCACTGCCCAGAGACCTGTAGGGCAGGACCCTTCCTTCCTGTCCCTGCTTCTCACCACCTGCTGGCCCTCCTTGGGGCTCCGTGACTTGCAGCCTCCTCACCCCAGCCTCTGCCCCTCATCACACGGCCTCCCCCCGTGTGTCTCTTTCTTCCCTTCTGGCAAGGACACTAGTCATATTGGATTGGGGCCCGCCCCCCCTCCAGTATGACCTCAACTTTACTAATTATATCTGCAGCAACCCTAGTTCCAAATAAGGACATTCTGAGATACTGGGGTTTTGGACTTCAGCTTATCTTTGGGGGGGACAGAATTCAACCCACAGCAATACTTTATAAGGGAGAATGTCTTCAAATAAAATTGTTTCAGTACTAAATCTACTTTGAGCCCAGAGAAGGCTTACTATATGCTGAATCCTGTTCCTTGGTATAAAGTGATTTTCTCAGGGTTCTAGTGTGGTACCTCTCAGTGATAGTAAACTGGCTGATTGGGAAAACTATACCCATACTGTTACTGGTTGCTTAATAACAATTTATTGGATAATCTCTGTCTATAATTTGACTGAATTACTCATGGAAAATCAGTACCTTCTCAAGCTTGAGAGCACTTAGACTGAGTTTATTTTGAATATAGGAAGCTACTAAGCATCTGTATTCTGCCTCCTTCGGCGAAGACTTCGGGGTGCTGGCAGGTTTTCCTTGCTCATCTGTGTCAATCCATGGAAAAATAATACTTCAGGATTCCAGTTTCTCGAGATGCTTCTCAGACTGACCAAAGCCCCAAACATTTACCTATGGCTTGATTTAAGAAAAAAAAAAAAAAAAAGAACAGGTTCTTTGAACACACTTGTGCACTTGTCAGTGGAGGTAGTCTAGCTGGGAAATCCCTAGAGCTGGCTTTGGTGTTGGGCTTCCAGAGTTTAGATTCTGGTCCCTCCACTGTCTGGGTGGGGGGTGTATTTATTTTAATTGGGTGCATCTGGCTCATTAACCAGGAACTCTAGTCCCAGTGCTTTGAGCTGTAACTATTTTCCAGTAATTCCCTTTCTGTCTCTGATCATCCTCGAGTCTTTTGGCAGCATTAGAACCAAGATTATCTTTGTCATTGCATCTCTTTTGGAAGCCAGTCTATTGGCCAATTTGCACGTCCACGGAAAGGATATCTAGTATATATATATATATATATATATATATATATATATATATATATATGAGAGTATTCTGAAAAATTACCCACTATTCAAGTTGAGGTAATTATCGTCACCTGAAGCTTTTAAAGTTGGTCTTTCATTTAGTACAAGTTCTCATTTTTCTTGGGTTTCACCACTTACTGGGTGGTCGGCGGTGCTTCAGCGGAGGGTATTATGTGAATCCAGCTAAAGTGAAAAGGTAGGTAGATGCAAACCAAGGAAGAAACCCGTGTGGGGTTCGAGGTTGCTGAGAACAGACAGCACACATACACGCCTCAAGGGCTGTAGTACTTACTTAGAGCAGAGGACAAGGAACAGGATCCGGTCCCTTGCTGTGTGCCCCTGGGCCTGCAGATCAGCTCCCCCAGCCCTGCCCTGGGACCCTCCTGTGGGGTCTGAGATACAGCAGGCTGGGCTACCTGAGGGCCATGGACAGCTGCGCTTAAGCAGAACAAGAAGTACAGGGGCACCTGGGTGGCTCAGTGGGTTAAAGCCTCTGCCTTCGGCTCAGGTCATGATCTCAGGGTCCTGGGATCGTGCCCCGCATCAGGCTCTCTGCTCAGCAGGGAGCCTGCTTCCTCCTCTCTCTCTGCCTGCCTCTCTGCCTACTTGGGCTCTCTGTCTGTCAAATAAATAAATAAAATCTTAAAAAAAAAAAAAAAAAAAAAAGAACCAGAAGTACATTCGCTCACAAGGAGGCGAGCCCAGCCCAGACTGCGAGGCTCTGTCTCTTGGCAAAGAAGTGTTCCAGACCTGGGACCCATTCTTACATGGCCAAGCAGGGGTGGAACTACTGCATGCACGAGGCTGCCTTTCCCACACACTGACCCACAGAAGGGATTATTCTCTACAGCTCCCGTAGAGAAGCTCTTTACTTTCTTTTTCCAGGTGAAGATGCCAGATGTGGAGTTTTTTGTGAATTTGGGAGACTGGCCTTTGGAAAAGAAGAAATCCGGCTCACACATTCATCCCATCTTTTCCTGGTGTGGCTCCACAGATTCCAAGGATATCGTGATGCCAACCTACGACTTGACGGACTCTGTTCTAGAAACCATGGGCCGGTGAGCGATGGGTCTAAGGCGACCCAGAGCCTTGGTTTTATATCCTTGCTGAGTTCTTTCTCAGCCACCTTTGCGCTGGGATGGTCTGAGAGGGAAACCTGTTGCACTTTCTGTCTTCCAGAGTAAGTCTGGACATGATGTCTGTGCAAGCTAATACGGGTCCGCCCTGGGAACGCAAGAACTCCACTGCTGTGTGGCGAGGGCGCGACAGCCGCAAAGAGAGGCTCGAACTGGTTAAGCTCAGCAGGAAACACCCGGAACTCATAGACGCTGCCTTCACCAACTTCTTCTTCTTTAAACATGATGAAAGCCTGTATGGTCCCATTGTGAAACACATTTCATTTTTTGATTTCTTCAAGGTATGACATCAGTTGTGTCCAGTCCTTTTTGTCTTTCCAGATGTCCTCATTTGGGGGGAGCAAAACTGAGGCCTATAAACGATAGGGGCGAGAGAGGTGAGCACAAACTTTAGTGAACATCAAGGAGTGAGGCCCCAGGGACTGCTTTGGTCATGTGGGTTATACAGAGCACCCAGACTTGACCTTAAATATGCAGCAAGGGAGCTTGGGGCCTGGGTAGAGCAAGAATTTTTTTTCCCAACTGACCCTCAAGGTAAGCACATGTCAGCCCCAAATCGTTTATTATTAAATACATGTATGTGGTTTTACAAATACTTCTCCCAAAACATCACAACAGTCTAAAGAAGATTTAAACCAGGTGTCTCTTCTCAGACTTTCTGATAGGGAAATGTCTTGAAACCCATCCAAATTATTGCCTAGGAGTTCTGGGGATTAGGGAGGGCTTTCTGTATCTAAAATGTGGATTACTCATGTTTCCCGGGAAGGGATCCTTTTTCTTTTCCTTTTTTCGTTTTTTTTTTTTTTTTTTAAGAGATTGATTTATTTACTTACTTGACAGACAAGTAGGGAGAGAGGCAGGCAGAGACAGAGAGAGGGGGAGGCAGGCTCCCCACTGGGCAGAGAGCCCGATTCGGGGCTTGATCCAGGACCCAGGACCCTGGGATCATGACCCGAGCGAAGGCAGAGGCTTTAACCCACTGAGCCACCCAGGCGCCCCAGGGGTCCTCTTTGCACTGCTAGGCCGTGGAACATTGCCCGTTTCTCCAAACCACTAAGCGTTTTCTAAAGACCCATGTCATGGAATGAACGGTGGACAAAAGGTAGTCACCTGTCCTCTGTATGTGGGAAGGCAAGTGATTAGCAAGCTCTATCTGTGCTGTAGATAGCCACGTTTTCTTCTGATGGGTTACATGCCAGCAGGTGGACCGACACAATGCTGTAAATTGAATTGTCAGTGTTTCCTCCATCTGCATATCACAAAGACTTTTGAAAGAGTTGGTCATAGAACCCAAGGGAGCTGTCATTAGCCATCCCCCTTCAGAGAATGTTCTGTCATGCCTTTGCTTTATTCCCACCTGTGCCATTTGCTACAACTAAAGACTAAGTGATTACCAACAGTTCTGTGAATATTTTTATTCATAGAAGCTCTCACCCCAGAGCTTATTAATTTCCTCAGGACTTGCATGTAGCCATCTGGTGTGTAAAAGCGGTGGTTAATATGGCCTAGGCTGCCGTCCTCAGGTGCTCCTAGGTGATCAGTAAAGCAGTAGAGGGATTACAAAAGCACGATAAATTTGTCTTTCCTAGGACAGCAGTCTTACTATTTTATTGTCTTCTTTAATGTTAGACACGTGGCCCCTTTGGGACATTTAGGAGAGCACGCAATAAGCCTTTAGCTCTAGGTCAGGTGTTCTATGATAGCATTTACTCCATGGCAGGGAAGGAAGGCAAAATCTGGCCAGTTTGCGCCTGACAATGATGAGGCTTCAAGTTAGAGAGAGGAGGAGAATCACGAGTGGAGAACGGCGATCTAATGACGGCTTTTATTTTACCGCTGTCCTGCAGCATAAGTACCAAATAAACGTCGATGGCACTGTCGCTGCCTATCGCCTGCCATATCTCCTCGTTGGTGACAGCGTGGTGCTAAAGCAGGACTCCATCTACTACGAGCACTTCTACAACGAGCTGCAGCCCTGGAAACATTACATTCCCGTCAAAAGCAATCTGAGTGATCTTCTAGAGAAGCTCCAGTGGGCCAAAGATCATGATGAAGAGGTAAGGTCCGTCTCTTCTACCCGTTCATTTTAAACGTCTTGTTCCTGAAAAGCATTCAGCATATGCTCAGATATGGACCCTTACCTGTAAATGAGACGCCGCCTCCCCACGGCACACATCAGCACCCTCGGGGTGAGCACAGACGTCTGGGCTTGGGTTCACTGTCCACTCTGCACTTGAAACGAAAAGCTGCAATGTTGGCCTCAAGGACAGTCTCTCTTTTGGGCAGGTTGGTCAGAGCCCCCAAGCACTGCCTCATCTCTGCTAGCAATATGAAAATTAAGAATGGCCAGTCCAGCAGGAAGAAAAACTAATGGCTGTAGATTAAAAGGCAGGATTGCATGAAGTACACTTCAAACGAATTGCTGAGAAGTGTTAAAGCAGTGCGTTAAACTTTGTCTTGCATTTACTTTACAAGGTCATTGTCACTCTGCCAGAGAGGCTTAATTCTAGAAGGTCTAGTATGATTCCTCAGACTTTCAAGTCTTAAAAAAAAAAACTCCTTTAATCTGAGCATACCCTCTTAAATGTTCCTTTAACACATAAGATTACCCTCAAAGATATTCCTCCTGCCTTTGTCCCACTATACATGGATTCTGAACATCAGTTTGCATATGCCTGCATGGGGAAAAGAATGTGTTTCATTAAAGGCTTTTGTTGTCATTGTTCCCATAGGCAAAGAAGATAGCAAAAGCAGGACAGGAGTTTGCAAGAAATAATCTCATGGGAGATGACATATTCTGTTATTATTTTAAACTTTTCCAGGTCAGTACTTTCTAAGAGAATAGACATACAATTTGTAATTGGACATGTTAGCAACAAATAATATTTCACTTAATAATTTCTTAAAGTATATTAATATAACGAGAGATATGTATATATACTTATGTGGGCAAAAACCAAGGATCAACATGAAATAGTAATGAAAACACTGCCAAACCAAAGATTAGCTAGAGGAGAATGCTACAACATGGGGAAAGTGTTTATGTTCCCACTCTGGGCTGTGTGGTTGGAAATTGGCCTCTCGTCCTGCAAAATTACTGTACGTAGATCAGTATCTTCTCTGTGTACTCTCTTGCTGCTGCCTTACTGGTCCTTGTCTAAATGGTGCCTAGTGTCTTCAGACCTACAATGCTAACCCCCTATGAGCCATAGCGTCTTTTGGAAAGAGTATTCCTGGACCTGAGCACTTAGGAATAATCAGAGTATATCTGATCATTTAAAAGGCTTTTTTTTTTTTTTTTTTAAACACAGTAGTAAACAAGTAGTTTGCTAATAACACTACTGGATGTAAATTAAGATTTTTGTTTTAATCCCAGAATTGCCGGTATTGAGCACCAAATCTTAGACTCTGCTACAGAACAAAGTTGGTCTGTTTCTGGTCTGCACTGGCCCTTCCCGCCTTTTTCACCTCCCCAGGGAACAGTGAAGGGATGGAGATGGTGAAATGTGTAAACTGAAGGATCAGGGGATTTACTGCCTGAATTCTTATAGATGCACGGGCTTGTGTTCGTTCACTCTGACTGGAACTAGAGCATCATCACCAGCCCAGGGCAAGTGCATTATAAACGAAGGTAGAGGCTGTGCAGGCCATGGTGGGAATACGCTCTATCCTAAAATTCCCAGTCTACGGGAGATCATGTGCACAATTATTTTCACTTCAAGACAGACGGTGGTAAAACCCAAACCCTACAAGTCATAGAAATAAAGGATAGATTCAGAAGAGGTCCATTAGCAAGAGGCAGCCAATGTCCAAAGGACAGTCACCTCTCAGAAGCTCTGGTGTTGGGGTTTTTAAGGGGAATGTGAAGAATTTTGCTTATCAGAACTTGTCACATATGAGTTAAAAGGAGCATATTCTAGCAAATTCTAGTGCATCGGATTTAGTGAATGTACTTTAAGTTACAAGTATGTAACTTGTAAAGTAAGAATGTACTTTAAGAACACTTTTGAATTGTTGCTTACACAGGAATATGCCAGCCTGCAGGTGAGGGAGCCCCAGATCCGAGAGGGCATGAAGAGGGTAGAACCACAGGCCGAGGAGGACCTCTTTCCTTGCACGTGCCATAGGAAAAAGGTAACCAGAACTGGCCAATGTCCAAGTAAGAACTGTCAAAGTAAGAGTAAGTCCTCATTCATTCCTTTAGATATTCAGTCAAACAACAAGTATTTGAGCTCCTCTGGGGGCGTCCGTACAGTTCAGTCCACCGGGCAGAGGCCATGGACGACCAGGCCGAAGAGAGGCCATTGACATGCAGAGAAGAGAGAAGACACAGGAACCCCCGCCACCCCCTCCAGCCTGGCAAAGTGGAGGAAACTTAACTTGACTACATGATCTGAGAATCCAGATCACGTAGCATTTGAATAGATGCTTACAGTTTGAAAAGTATTTTCACATGCATCACGTGAAATAGGTGTGGCAAAGTTCAGTACCTGGGTTTAGAGATTAAAAAATATATGACCATGATTATCAGATTATTCATTTAAGAAGCAATCTCTATTAATAGCAGCACATACTGATTTCATTTATAAAAGGCCGATTCACATAGACTTATAAGGCTAAAAAGGACCTTAAGGACCTTAGGGGTCACCCAGTAAATGCCTTCATTTTACGGTTAAAAAAGTGAGCCTGAAGAAGAATTTAGCTCAGAGTCCTCTAGCTGGATTATAGCAAAGTTAGGACCAAAAACCAGTCTCCATCATCAGACTGTGTGTCTGGTTGTGCAAAAGACATGATATGGCATTATACTTGTTTTTTGTTTGAATTGAATGAACATATTGTATAAAATTATAATATATATTACACACACATATCTATGGTTTATAGATATACATATACCTAGATAATATACAGACTTGACGTTATTCTAAACAATATCCTCATGTCTCTAAATGGACAAACTCAAAACTGGTATTGTGACTAAAGATGAGAAGGCAGATTTGGCAATTACTATGCCTGTCTCACAGGGAGGTTCCAAAGGAATGAAGTGACCACTATCTCTATATAAAGTGGTGTGATGGAAGCTCACTGACTGACACATTCAGGAATTTTACACATTGGTTAATTTCCAGTAGCTTGGAATCTGCCTGTTGGGAAAGTCACAGGGACAATAGCAGGTGCTACAAATCAGTTTTGGTTATTTTGTTTTTATTTTGCTTATTGGGAGTACTGACTTGCCACTAAGTAACTAACCCTTAGAGAAGTGGTACTTCACCAGTATTAACCCATCAGTGCTGAAAGTTCGTGAAATGAATTAAAGCCATCAAGCAAACAAAAATTGCCAGAATCGGGGGCGCCTGACTGGCTCAGTCAGTAAAGCATGCAACTCTTGATCTCAGGTCTTAAGGTCAAGCCCCACATTGGGTGTAGATAACTTAAAAATAAAAACCTTTAAAAAACAAATGGCCAGAATTGAAATGTACCTCCTCATGAGATTTGTGATTTGCAGCTCCTTTCTCCAGTCCCCTCACCCCCCCCCCCCCCCCCCCCCCTCTTTTTTTTTTTTTTTTTGCTTTTCCTCTTTGTCTAAGTGATTTTGAGGAGTGCCGAATCAGATCTTCCCCGGACTGGTGCACTGAGGGGCTCTGCTAGCTTCCTCCTTGTCTGCCCTAGTCCTTCACTGACCTGATTCACAGCACGGGGCACTTTACGGGAATGCCGACGCTTAGATATTCGTGTTGTCCGTCAGTAGTCCCATAAGCCACAGTGTGACTTTCCCCGGGGTGATTCCAGGCACGGTCCTAGGTCCCACAAGCCTCTAGCACCAACTGCCTTTTTTCCTCCTCCCGTCTTTAGGGGAACAGAATTAATAGACTAACGTAAGTTTTCTTGACTCATCTACGACCTCTTGATGGCACTAAATATGTTGCTTCTTGATTGCAGACCAAAGATGAACTCTGATATGCAAAATACCTTCCCTTCACATAATGGTGCTCTGAAGACTCTTAACTGAAAAGAAGAATGTTTTTTTAAATATTAATTCCATGGACAGTACAAAATCCACCATGTGATTGTCTGGATTATGAACATAGGTTTCTTATGATGCGGTATTCCCAGGACGATCCTTTAAAGCACAGTTTTAAAATTTTGTAATAAAACCACTTTTATTTTAAAGGCCTGTGTTGTGCGGATTATTTGCTGTGTCTGGACCATGGAGCAGGCACACAGGGGGCCTGGACCCTGGCCTCGGTGTGGAACATCACAACAGCCACCACTTATCCGCACACGTGGTCCATACGACACAGCAGTGAACTGCGGTCTTCATGCCACTGTGATTTTGGATATTTAGCCTCATGGCCGAACATAACTCTAACTCCTAGACCTTACAAGACCTTTCATAACCGGCCTCTACCTGCATCTCTAATCCAGTTTCTTACCACCTGCTAACATGTACCCTGAGGTCCAGGAACACCAGCCCTTTACCATTCTGTTGGGGTCTTGCTTCTTACCTTACTTGGTTATGCTTCCTCTTGCTCTGGAATGCCAGGTCTCTCTTCTGGCTTGAGTACCCTCCAGTGCGCATCTCAGGAATCCCTCTTTTGAATCTCCCCTGCAAACTTGTATGGCTGTTGTTACCCTGTGGTGTGGTAGCGATCTCGTCATCACCAGATTCGAAGCAACTTGATTACAGAGATCATGATCTCCCATGTAATCTACTAGGGTGCCTGCAACTAGAAAGGCTCAATACCGAATGGGTGGATATTGAAAATCACTTTGAAATGTGATTAAGAGAATGAAAAAGGAGTTAGAAAATCTAAGACTGAAACCATAATATAATGACCTAGAGATTCCTTTACCCAATAGTTTCCCTTCCGTCTGCTGGTTAAGTAATCTATTGCAATTTTTTAAAGTTGTGGGATGTATCCTATACACAGAAGAATATAAAACATATCTGCATCTTGAAAATAATTAGAAAACACCCATGTAATTACAAAGATTCAGCTTGACCAAGCTCTAATCAATCTCCTGAGCCTTCAAGGGCCATCCGCACTTCCTTGTCAAGTCTGGTTTGGACAAGCACTCTGCTCAGTCCGTTTAGAGAGAATCCCCGTCCTCCATATCCCATCACTCTTGTTCTCTAACTGGCTTCCTGGTCCTCCACCAACCCCCCGTGACTGATGTGTTCTCAGCAAGAACCTATTGGGTCAGATTGGCCAGAATCCCTCCAGTCATCCCCAATGATGCCTTAGTAATTTTCTATCCAATGACCTCCACCCTGCTCCTTGGCTGTAAATTCCCATTTGTTCATGTGGTATTTGGAATTGAACTGTTTTTATTCTGAGATCTCTTTCCCCCTATTGCAATAGTCCTGAGTCATATGTATGTATGTCTGTCTTTGTGTATTTTTTTTTTTCTTAACTACCTTACTGTCTGGCTCTGATTTTGCTTTGATATTTATTACCACTTGGTTTCAAAAATGGAATGCTGCCGGTTCCTTAGAAGTATCTCTGTCTCACCCCATTATCTCCTCACCGGCTCCCGTGTAACCCCTACTGTGATGGTTGTAATCATCTTTTCTTTGCACTTATTTACGGTTCTACCACCTACATATACTCCTCTAAACGATGTAATTGAATCTTGTATATTTTTACATTGACATAAGTGCAATCATACTGAACGTATTTTTGTTGTTACTTGTTGATGCATATAGTGGCAGTACACGCATTTATACACGTACACATGATTTCACTGTGAATAGCATCACTCTCTTATCCACTCTATTGTAGAGGGACATTTGTGTGTTCCCATTTTTGGCAATTCCAGTGAAAGCTACTATGAGCATTCCTCTTCATGTTTCCTGGTTCCATTTGCTCAGGAATAAAATTCTGAATAAAGGAATATGATGGAATGATAATGAGGAATAAAATTCTGGGTTATAAAGTATATATATATATATATATATATACGTCTGCAATTTTACTTGGCAGAAAACTCCAATCTACAGATAAATTATTGGAATTAACAAGAGAATTCTGCATTTGCTAAATACAAAACCAACATATAAAGGTCAGTTGCATTTCAACATACCATTCAGTAACAGAAAATGAAATAAAAATGTTTAAGATAGCACTTTGAAAACTACAAAGTATATATTTGAGGAACTGATTCTAACAAAAATGGAAAAGACCTTTATAGAGACTATGAAAACTTAAAAAAAAACTAATTCAGTTTAAAAATATACATGTTCAGGGGTGCCTGAGTAGCTCAGTGGGTTAAAGCGTCTGCCTTCAGCTCAGGTCGTGATCCCAGGGTCCTGGGATTGAGCACCACATCGGGCTCTCTGCTCACTGGGAAGCCTGCTTTCTCCTCTCTCTCTCTCTCTGCCTGCCTCTCTGCCTCTTGTGATCTCTGTCAAATAAATAAATAAAATCTTTTTAAAAATATTCCTGGATTGGCAAAATCAATGTAAGAGATGTTATTTCTCCCCCACATGGCATATAAAGTCAATGTAACCCCAACCAAAAATACCCTGCCCCTTTTTATATGGAACTTTGCAAACTTTTTCTTTAAAGAAAATGTACAGGTTTGTGATGTACAGAAAAATTAAACACTCTTTTTTTAAAAAAGATTTTTTTAAAACTATTTACTTGACAGAGAGCTAGAGAGAGCAGAGAGCACAAGCGGAGGGAATGGCAGAGGGAGAGGAAGAAGGAGGCTCTGCACTGAGCAGGGCACTCGACGTGGGGCTGGATCCCAGACCCCTGGGATCATGACCTGAGCTGAAGACAGATGCCCAACCATCTGAGCCACCCAGAATTAAACACTCTTGAGGAAGGATGAATTGTAAGAACCTTCCCTACTATGCAGCCAGACTTTTTATAATGCTGTAGTATTTAAGTCTATGTGATATCGATGCAGGGATACAAAATACAGAATAGTAACAGAAGAGTGCCACATAAACAGATGCAGACCCATGTGTACGTGGAAATTCATTCTATAGTCAAAACTGCAGGAGCTGGAGAAAGGTTGTACATTTCAGTGCAAGGAGCTGGGACACTTAGGTTTAATGATTCTGGTCCGCATTCCAACGTGGAGAGGGTTCCCCACGCTACCAAGCAAGTCTCAGACACCAGCTGGGTGTCCTATAATTCAACTCCACTCTTTTACTGTTTGCTTAGAAATGGCATCAGGTTCCACAGGTTAAAAGCTCCATCCCGGGGCACCTGGGTGGCTCAATGGATTAAGCCTCTGCCTTCGGCTCAGGTCATGATCTCAGGGTCCTGGGATCGAGCCCCACATCGGGCTCTCTGCTCAGCAGGGAGTCTGCTTCCTCCTCTCTGCCTGCCTCTCTGCCTACTTGTGATCTCTGTCTGTCAAATAAATAAATAAAATATTAAAAAAAAAAAAAAAAAAAAAGCTCCATCCCACAAGACTGCCCTCCACTTCCCACCGCAGTCTCATATCCAGGTTGTTACTTGTGCTTCTGATCAATGAGCTATAAATCATAGATTACCATGACCCCTTCTTTGGTTTCAATCAATTTGCTACAATGGTTCACAGAAATCAGGAAACCAGTTTACTCACTAGATTACTGGTTTGTTACAGAAGATACCAAAGGATATGAATCAATCGTCATATAAAGACATACAGAGGATGAGATCCCTGACAAAGGAGCTTATGTTCTTGGGCCCAAGGGCACATGGTTCTGGCTCACCAGCCTGGAAACTCTCTGACCCCCATCCTTATGGGGTTTTGTGGAGGTTTTATTACAGAGACATGATTGATCAGATCATTGGCTATCAATCTCAAACCCCTCTTCCCTCCAAGGGAGATTGGGGGGTGGACCTAAAAGTTCCAACCCACTAATCACCTGGTTGGTTCTCTTAGCAACCAGCCCCCACCCCTAGCTACTCTACAAAAGTCAGCCCGTTGCCATTACAAAAGACACATTGATCACTCTCAGAAAATTCCAAGGGTTTTAGGAGCTGAATGCCAGAAATGGGGATAAAGATCAAATTCATATATTTCTTATTATAAATCACATATCACAGGAAGCCATAAATGGAAGAAAAGCAATTCGATCCCTAGCATACACTACATGCAAAGATGAATTCCAGAAAGATTAGTGACAAAACATAAAACATAATATTTTTAATCAGCAAAGAGACTATCTCTACATTATGCTAGTACTATAAACTTTAGCAGCTGAAATGGCTAAAGAATTATTATTTCCTTCACTTTATGAGTCTACTATGAGTCAGATAAAAAAAAAAAAAAAACCTTAGGAGTTTTTACCAAAAATTCTAGACATTTCTGGGACATGTGCTTCTCAGGTCATGAGTGTTTTCTCCCCTCAGCCTGAGAAGTTTGCCATTTCAATCTATCACAATGACACTGGCCCTGGTGGCCTGTGTGTGTTCCCTGGGCCTCAAATGACACGACAGCATAGCAAGAATTCCTCTTCTGAACACCGTGTCTCATTGTAAAAATAAGAGAAAAGTAGGTGCTGACAGGACGACATTCATAATATATCTCTGCTTGTCTTATAAATCTTTTGTTTAAGCGTGAATGAGGAGAGTTGAGATTCCAATAAGGAATTCAGGGAGAGTGACTCTGACTGTTGAGTGTGGAATGTGTGACCTGTTGACGGATGGTAACCTTGGCAAGTCTCATGGGTCAGTGTCCTTCCAAGTCTGGTTTAGAGAACCAGACTTAGGTTTGAACATTTGAGTTAGGGTATGAGAAATTGAACTGAAAGCCTCATATGCTCATATAAATGTATATAATTTTTTCCTCTCCAAAAGACATTTTCTGCAACCTTTTCACTTTCCTGCAATTTTTTTTCACTCAACAAGACCTCAAGGATCATGGGAAGATATGCCTGCAGTTGTAGTGCTCCTCGTGGTGTGAGAAGGAGAAGGAAGTCTGGCACGTGCCCAGATTTATCTGACCCATCAAGTGTTCGTAGTAAAATAGTCCTGCCATTGATATCACCAAAAAAAAAAAAAAAAAAAAAAAAAAAAAAAAAAAAAAA
>NC_081571.1:76347710-76364875 GCF_022355385.1 Mustela nigripes | reverse complement strand
AAAAAAAAAAAAAAAAAAAAAAAGAAAAAAAAGAAAAAAGAAAAACAAACAAAGAAAAAATAAAACCATAATACATCATGGAGGTATTTCTGTAAGAGGACTTTCCCTTCCTCCATTTGGAATGCAAACCTAATGAAGTTCTTCTTTCCAGTTTTCTCTTAACTTAGGGAAAAGACCCTAGGGGCAAAGCATCCTCTGAATGGAACCCAAACTACCTCTCAGGCAATAAGAACCTTCCTGAGCCAACAGGACGCCCTGTGATTGACTTCTCCACAATGACCGACCTGATCCTCAATGCCCACCTGCATGTACCCACTAATCTTTGCCTCATATTTTCCTTATATAAACCTGGAAGTATTTTTGGCACTTGGGAGAAAGTCTTTGAGATGCTCTGTCTTCTGAGTGTTGGGTTCACCGAAATAAATTTTCTTGTGTCACCACCACTTATCTCTCTGCCTTTGGATTTTGTCAGGGGGAGCAGCTGAACCTAGTCTGTTTGGGACTCCGGGGGGGCAGAGGCTCTTGCACCCCCCCCCCCACCTACCTTTCCATAGTCTTACATTTTTCTTAAAAAGCATAGCTTGGAAGATATGGAGAGAGGATGTGGCTATAGAGAGTAGCGTGAGGGATACTTGTAGTGCTGGATCAGCCTGTATTTGATCACAGTGCCGGGTAGTGGAACATGGCATGTGATAAAACTACATAGAGCCACACACATGTGCGCTCACACACCCACAAATGAGTGACAGGAAAGAGGGCAGTTACCCCCTGAACTGGGCTTGGGGTAGATCTATTCATTCAAGAAATATTGATTTGCCAGGAATGATTCTACACACAGGAGACTCAAAGGTAAAATGACGACAACAAAATGCCCTGCTCTCAGTTCAGTGAGGCGACAGACGCATTCACAATATATTAGGGGACCAGGACAGGAGGATAGGAAGAGATAGAAGGATACTCACAATATATTAGGGGACCAGGATAGAAGGATAGGATTAGGGAAGGCCACACTGAGAAAATGCCACGTGAGCGGAGACCCCGAGCAGATGCAGGGTTAGCCACTAGAGGAGGAAGAGCCAGGGCAAAATTCCTGCACTGGGACCATGACTGGCAGGTTCCAGTTTGAGGATCGTAAAGAGGCCTGGGTGCCTAGAGCTGAAGGAGCCAGGGAAGATGACCAGTAGGAAACAGAAAGGTAAGAGGTGACCGGACTGATCATATTGTTAAAAAGAAAACCATAGGCCCCAAATGGAGACACTTACAGTAAGACCCCACATCAGGATACCAAGACTTAATACGAACTTAACTGCAGTTTCCACCCCCACCCCCACCACCAATGTAACCTTTAACCAGTCAGCATGGAATTTCCTGGTTAGCATACAGCGCTAGGACATTTACGGACAGACCCCTTCCGTTCCCCTTCAAGGAGGACCTTGCCTAAAACCATGCATTACTTGCTAATGATTTCCTTTCCCCCAACACCCCTCCCCCTGCCTTTCGAAAACCTTTCTTCTTCCACAGCTTGATGGAGCTCCCTTTTATTTGCTAGATGCTGCCCAATTCATGAATCATTCAGTAAAGCCAATTTGATCTTGAAGGGGTCAAGGGCAGTCTGCCTTAAAATGTGCCACTTTGGATATTGATTATTTTAAATAAAAGTTATTCATGTGACAGGCCATGCAAGGATACTCTGACCCTCTTGTGTCCCCCTGAAAGCAGGAAATGAATCTCCCCTGCAAAAGGTACTCTCTCTGTACTAGTAGGTATCACAAGAGATGGAGAATTTAGAGCTGAAAAAGCTATCTAAACAATCTTTGTTACTTTTTACTAATTTGCTTCCACAACCCAAATTCTGTATAGAATTCCTTACAGATTGAAGCCCCCTGAGTTTTCTTCATTCTGTCAACTCTTCACAGACTTATTGTCTCTGCCTAAAAAGTATAACAATTACCTGTCTAGATCATTTCTTTAGATCTCAATTTCATAACTGGGCCACTGTGCATATGTAATAAAACTTTGCTTTTTTTTTTTTTTTCTCCTGTTAATCTGTCTCATGTAAATGTAATTCTTAGTCTACCTGGAAGATCTCAAAAGATAGAGAATTTTTTCTTCCTTTCAATCTGTTAAATTGGTCACTTGAGTTTTTGTTGTTTGACAATATAAAACCACGGAGCGAAGATGGCTGACTAATAGGAGGACCTCAAGCTTGCCTCTTCCCTGGAACCCAGCTAGATGAATATCGACTCATTCTGAATACCCAAGAAATTGATCTGAGGACCAACAGGACAAACTGCAAACTAGAGAGAGAGAAGAGGCCACATTATGGAATGTTGGAGGTTCAGAGACATGATTTGGGGGAGAAACACATCACAGGGGGAGGGAACCCTGTCATGGAGAGTGGTGAGAGAGAGAGAGAGAGAGATTGAGAAGAGAGAACACACAGGGAATTGCATAAGGAAAACATTTCCCCAAAGCCATTGGCTGGGAAAATGAGAGGGGCTGAGTTTTGTGAGTTTTTATAACCAGCAGGGCTCAAAAACTGGAGTTTTAGAGGTCTGTGGAATGGCTGGCGTGGAGCCCTGAGGGAGGTAGCCTGGGAGCAGACTGTATCAATCTTAGGGTCCCCTGGGATGCCCTGGGAGAGATGGGTCCCCCTTCTTGGAGTGCATCTGGGACAGGTGCCATTGCATCTCAGACAAAAGAGCTGGAAGGTGCCATTACCCACCCCTGCCCCCCAGCAAATGCACAGAGACATCTGCTGACAGCTGCTAACCCAGACACGGCTCTTTCCTGCACTTTACTCCAGAATCCACATCCTTGTGCTTTGGTGCAACTGCCCTTCTGAGACAAACTGGTACTGGCCCAGCGCGGAAGAACCTCCCCCAGAGGGTCTGTGTGGGTCTGTGCTGCACTGGTTGCTAAAGTTTGGAGTTGTGAAACTCAGCCAGCCTGCCAGGGATGGAAAACAGGTGCAGGGCCCCGCTGGGTGGGCAGGTGGCCTGGACACAGACAGGGTGAGGCAGGTTTCTGAGGAACACCTGGGTCACACGAGGTGGGGACTGTTCACTTTTCTGGGAGGGCTTCTGGAACACTGGTAAGGACGAACACCCTCTCTGGGAACGAGGAAGAGGGCCAGTGCCATTTATTTCCCCTGCCCCCAGTGTAAACTAACTTCAGGAAGCAGCATAGTGCCAACTCTGGCGGCCTAAACTGCTTACACAAGCCCCACCCGCCGCATTCTGCAGATGCTGCTTTTCTCAGGCAACTCTGCCTGAGAACTAGTATAGCGGGCCCCTCTCCCAGAAAACCAGCACAACCCCACCCCCCCACCCCCGCACCCTGGGTCTACTGACCATACAGTTCTGCCAATCTTCAGCTCCAGTAGAAACAGCATCAGGTCTCTTTCCACAAACAGACCAGGGCACACCTAGTTAAAACCTGTCACAGTCTGGCCAAGGTCCTAACACTCCCCACTGCAGGCAAGGACAGACTCTGCCAAAGACTGACCGGAGGCAAATAGCAGCCAAAACACAGCAGCAGCGTGCATAGAGCACACCCCAGAGACACTTTCTAAAGCACCAGGCCCTGGACAGTATACGAAGTCTTCTTTATAAAGCCACTACTCTCAGGGGCAGGAAACATAACAGGCTTTCCTAACACAGAGAAGAAGACAGACCTAGACAAAAATGCCAAGATGGAGGAATTCATCCCAAAGGAAAGAAAAAGAAAAGGTTACAGGAAGGGATCCAATCGAAACAGATAAAAGTAATATGCCTGATGCAGAAGTTAAAGCAACGATCATAAGAATACTGGCTGGGCTTGAGAAAAACATAGAAGGTACTGGGAGACCCTTACTGCAGAGATAAAAGACCTAAAAACTCATCACGCCAAAATGAAAACTGCAATAATCAAGATTTGAAAGTAACTGAATGTAATGACCACAAGGATGGAAGAAATAGAGGAATGAATAAGTGATACAGAAGATAAAATTCTGGGGGCACCTGGGTGGCTCATGCATTACGCATCTGCTTTGGCTCAGGTCATGATCCCAGGGTCCTGGGATCAAGCCCCGCATCAGGCTCCCTGCTCAGCAGGAAGCCTGCTTCTCCCTCCCCCCAAACTCCTCCGATTTGTGTGTTTGCTCTCGCTGTGTCTCCCTCTGTCAAATAAATAAATAAAATTTTAAAAAAAGAAGATAAAATTCTAGAAAATAATGAAGCTGAAAAGAAGAGGGAAAGAAAAATATTCACAAATGAAGACTTAGGGACCTTGGTGACTTCTTAAAGAATAATGACATTTGTATCATAGGAGTCCCAGAAGAAGGAGGGAAAAGGGGGCAGAAGTTTTATTTGAGGAAATTATAGCTGAAAACTATAAGGAAACAGACATCCAAATCCAGGAGACACAGAGAACTCCCTCCAAAATCAACAAAAGCCGGCCCACACCAAGACATAGCATAGTCAAATTTACAAACTATAAAGAAAAACTCCTAAAAGAACCAGTGCTAAAGAAGTCCCTAACCTACAAGGGAGGAGAAATAAGGTTAGCAGCAGATCTTTCCACAGAAACTTGACAGGCAAGAAGCCAATGGTATGATATATTCAACATGCTGAACAGGAAAAATATACGGTCAAGGATACTCTTGGCTAGCAAGGCTAGCATTCAGAACAGAAGGTGAGGGAAAGAGTTTCCCAGACTAAAAACTAAAAACTAAAGGAGTTCATGACCACTAAACCAGCCCTTCAAGAAATATTAAAGGGAAATATTGAGTGGGGAAAAAAAGACCCAAAGTGACAACGACAAGAAAAAAAACAGAAAATCTCCAGAAACAACAAAACAATAAAATGGCACTAAACTCCTATCTATCCATAATGACCCTGAATGTAAATGGACTAAAATGCCCAATTAAAAGACATAGGGCATCACAATGGATAAAAAAATAAGACCCATCTAATCGCTGCCTACAAGAGACTCATTTTAGACCTAATGTCACCTGCAGATTGAAAGTGAGGGGATGGAGAACCATCTTTCATGCAAATGGATGTCAAAAGAAAGCTGGAGTAGCAATACTTTACACCAAACAAACTAGATTTTTATTTATTTTATTTAAAAAAAAAGATTTTATTTATTTATTTGCCAGAGAGAGAGCAGAAGGGGAGGGAGAGGAAGGCAGAGGGAGAAGCAGGTTTCCTGCTGAGCAAGGACCTTGATGCCGGGTTCAATCCCAGGACCCCAGGATCACGACCTGAGCAGAAGGCAGATGCTTAACTAATTGAACCATGCAGGTGTCCCAGAAAAATTAGATTTTATTTTATTTTTTTTTTTTTAAAGATTTTACTTATTTATTTGACAGACAGAGATCACAAGTAGGCAGAGAGGCAGACAGAGAAGAGGAAGCTGGCTCCCTGCTGATTCCAGGACCCTGGGATCATGACCTGAGCTGAAGGCAGAGGCTTTAACCCACTGAGCCACCCAGGCGCCCCGAAAAATTAGATTTTAAAACCAAAAGCTGTAACAAGAGATGAAGAAGATTATTATAATAAAAGGGTCTGTCCAACAAGATGATTTAACAATTGTAAATATTTATGCCCCCAAGTTAGGAGCACCCAAATATATAAAACTATAGTGAAGGAACTCATTGATATAATATAATAGTAGGATACTTTAATACCCCGCTTACGTCAATGGATAGATCATCTAAACAGAAAATCAACAAGGAAACAATGGCTCGGAATGACTCACTGGACCAGATGGACTTAACAGATAAATTCAGAACATTTCATCCTAAAGCAGCAGAATACACATTCCTTTCAAATCTAAGTGGGATATTCTCTAGAACAGATTACATTCTAGGTAACAAATCAGGCCTCAACAATTACAAAAAGATTGAGATCATACTGTGCATACTTTCTGACTACAGTGCTATAAAACTTGAAGTCAGCCACAAGAAAAAAAATTGGAAAGACCACAAATACACGGAGGTTAAAGACCATCCTAGTAAAGAATGAATGGATCAACTGGGAAGTTAAAGAAGAAATTAAAAAAAAACAAACATGGAATAAAATGAAAATGAAAACACAAAATATTTGGAATGCGGTAAAAGCAATCACAAGAAGGAAGTATATAGCAAACAGGTCTACCTCAAGAAGTATGAAAAATCTCAAACATGCAACCTAACCTTACACCTAAAGGAGCTAGAAAAAGAACAACAAATAAAGCCTAAAGCCAGCAGAAGAAGACAAATAATAAATATTAGAGCAGAAATAAATGATATAGAAATAACAAATCCAGAACAGATGAATGAAACCAGAAGCTGGTTCTTTGAAAGAATTAATAAAACTAGCCAGCTTTATCAAAAAGGAAAGAGAAAGGACTAAAAAATAAAATAATGAATGAAAAAGGAGAGATCACAACCAACACCATACAAACAAACAAACAAAAGAAATCCTATGAAAAATTATATGCCAACAAAGTGGGCAATCTGGAAGAAATGGATAAATTCCTAGAAACACATAAACTACCAAAATTAAAACAGGAAGACATAGAAAACTTGAACAGATTGATAACCAGCAAAGTAACTGAATCAGTAATAAAAAATCACCCAACAAATAAAAATCCAGGGCCAGATGACTTCTCAGAGGAATTCTATCAAATATTTAAAGAAGAGTTAATATCTCTTCTTCTCCAATTATTCCAAAAAATAGAAATGGAAGGAAAAATTCCAAACTCATTCTATGAGGCCAGCATCACCTTGATTCCAAAACCAGACTAGTCCACTAAAAAAAGAGAATCATAGGTCAATATCCCTGATGAACAGGGATGCAAAAATTCTCAGCAAAATACTAGCAAATTGAATCTAATAGTACATTAAAAGAATCATTCACCACAGTCAAGTGAGATTTATTTCTGGGCTCCAAGGTGGCTCAATATTTGTAAATCTATCAACTTATACACCACATTAATAAAAGAAAGGATATGAACCATATGTTTTCAATAGATGTAGAAAAAAATTTGACAAAGTACAGCACCCATTCTTAGCAAAAACCCTCAACAAAGTAGGGAGAAAGGGAATGTAACTCAACATCATAAAGGTCATATATGAAAAACCCACAGCTAGTATCATCCTAAATGGGGAAAAGCTGAGAACTGTTCCCCCACAGTCAGGAACAAGACAGAGATGTCCATCTCACCACTGTTATTTAACACAGTACGAGAACTCTTAGCCTCAGCACTCAGACAACAGAAAGACATAAAAGGCATCTAAATCAACAAGGAAGAAGAAAACTGTTACTATTTGCAGATGACATGATACACTATGTGGATAACCTGAAAGGCTCCATCAAAAAAATTTGCTCGAACCGATATACAAATTCAGTAAAGTTGCAGGATATAAATCAACATACAAAAATCGGTTGCATTTCTACACACCAATAATGAAACAGCAGAAAGAGAAATCTGATCCCATTTACAACTGCACCAAAATGCATAAAATACCTAGGAATAAAGCTAACCAAAGAGCTAAAAGATCTGTACTCTGAAAACTATAGAACACTTATGAAAGAAATTAAAGTTGACATATAGAAATGAAAAGACAGTCCATGCTCATGGATTAGAAGAACAAATATCATTAAAATGTCTATACTACTCAAAGCAATCTACACATTTAATGTGATGCCTATCAAAACGCCACCAGCATTTTTCACAGAGCTGGAATCCTAAAATTTTAATGGAACAACCAAAGACCCCAAATAGCCAAAGCAATCTTGAAAAAGAAAAGAAAAGCTGAGGTCTTCACAGTCCCTGAACTTCTAGGTATATCACAAAGCTGTAGCAATCAAGACAGTATTGTACTGGCACAAAAACAGAAAGATAGATCAATGGAACAGGAACAGAAAACCCAGAAATGGACCCATAACTATATGGTCAACTAATCTTTGACAAAGCAAGAAAGAATACCAAAGGAAAAAAGGACAGCCCCTTCAACAAATGGTGTTGGGGAAAGAGGACAGCAAGTTCAGAAGAATGAAACGGGACCATTTTCTTACAAGAAATTCAAAATGGATGAACGACCTAAATGTGAGACGGAAACCATCGCAATCCTAGAGGAGAACACAGACAGCAACCTCTTTGACATTGGCTATTGCAGTTTCTTATTAGGTCTTTGGAAGCAAGGGAAGCAAAAGGAAGAATGAACTCCTGGGACTTCATCAAGATAAATCTTCTGCACAGTGAAGGAAACAATTAACAAAACTATAAAAGGTAACCTTTAAGATGGGAGATGATATTTGCAAATGACATATCTGATAAAAGGTTAATATCCAAAATCTATAAATAACTTAATAAAGTCAACACCCAAAAAACAAATAATGCAGTCAAGAAATGGTTAGAGACAGGAATAGACATTTTTCCAAAGAAGGCATCCAGATGGCTAACAAACACATTAAAGAGATGCTCACCATCATCATTCATCAGGGAAATACAAAATTAAAATGAGATTCACCTCACACCTGTTAGAATGGCTAAAATTAACAACTCAGGAAACAACAGATGTTTCCCGCAAGGGCGCCGGGAAAGGGGAACCCTCTTACAGTATTGGTGGGAATGAAGGCTGGTGCAGTCACTGCCTGGAACTTCTTCAAAAAGTTCAAATAGCACGACCCTAATTCAGCAATTGCACTAGTAGGTATTTATCCAAAGGATACAAAAATACTGATTCAAAGGGAGACATGCACCCCAATGTTTACAGCAGCATTACCAACAATAGCCAGATTATAGAAAGATCCCAAATGTCCATCGACTGATGAACGGATAAAGAAGATGTGGTGTATTGGGGCGCCTGGGTGGCCCAGTGGGTTAAAGCCTCTGCCTTTGGCTCAGGTCATGATCCCAGGGTCCCCGGGTGGAGCCCTGCATCGGACTCTCTGCTCAGCACGGAGCCTTCTTCTTCCTCTCTACCTACCTCTCTGCCTACTTGTGATCCCTGTCAAATAAGTAAAATCTTAAAAGAAAAGAAGATGTGGTGTTTATATACCATGGAATATTCCCCAGCCCTACAAAAGAATAAGCTCTTACCAACGGCGGTGACGTGGATGGCACTAGAGTCTATAACGCTCAAGCGAAGGAAGTCAGTCAGAGACATGAGTGAAATCATACGTGGGATTTAAGAAACAAAACAGACAAATGTAGGGACAAGAGGGAGGCAAATAATAAAAACAAATAATAAAACAGATCCTTAACTAGAGCGCTGAGGCTTGCTGGGGAGGAGGTGGGTGGTTCGGTGTGTCCCCGGCATTCAGGAGGGCACTTGAGATGATCGCTGGTCTTTGTGCACAAGTGTCCAATTACTAAATTCTGCTCCTGAAACGAGTATGACTGGAACGTGAATAAAAACCTGAAACAAACACAAAGGAACGAACAGTCTAAAGCCTTGGTGGTCCCCGCAAGGGCTTCGGCTTTGGTTAGGAGACGTGGGGAGCCTCCGGAAGGCTTCGACAGGAGGCGTTCCCAGCTCAGCCAGGTCCAGCTGGTTGCTGGGCTGACCGAGCAGCCAACCGTGGAGGCCCAGGCGGGAACAAGAGAGCATTCGGGAGGCTTGTTTCGGCACTTCAGGCAGCGCTGACTGGGGCTCTCCAGCCAGTCTGGTGGAAGCAGGAGAGGCGGCTGCACTTTGTATTTGCGAGCCGCAAGATGGACAGACTGTGAGTGTGAAAAAAAGAATCATCAGGGATGACCTCACAGGAATGGACCTGCGCAACGGCTGGAACGAAGCTGCTGGGATGGGGAAGGGTCCAGCTTGAGCGAGCCGGGGGTGAGCAGCGACCGGACTTGGCTCTGGAGCCACCCGGCGGCCGGGGAGCACCGTCCGCCCGGTTCCCCAAGGCAATAACAGGAAAACTCCCGCTCCCAGCGTGCCCCGCGCGCCGGCCCGCGCTCGGGGGCGGGGCCTGCGCGCGCGTGCGCCGAGGCGGAACGGCTGGCGGGTGCGGCGAGGCGGCCCCTTCGAGCGCGGTAGTTTGTTCCGTGAGGAGAGTGAGGACGCTTAGGCGCTCTCGGCCACCTTCCCTTCCCGGGTAAGAGCGGCAGCGGTGGTGGATGCCGCCGGCAGGTGGGGGCGGCATCCGGGGGAGGGTGCTGGCGCGCCTGGGGGCCCCATCTGACACATTCCGAGCTCGCGGCCGTCGCCCCTCGGGGGGTATTGGTCGCCTCCGTGAGGCGGTCGGTCGGTGTGAGCTCGGTGCCCGCGGGCCCGGCCGCCGGGATTTCGCCCGCCCGGCGGATGGGGAGGCGGGAGTGAGGGGGCGCGGCGGGCGGGGAGCGGCGAACTGCGGGGAGCCGTGAGGGGTCGCGCGGAGCCCTGGGGACGGCCACCCAGCCCCGCGCACGCGCGCCAGTGGAGCGAACGCGGGGAGCCGCCGGTGCCTTCGAGGCGCGAACTCTGGGGGACTCCGCTCCGAATTCCGGCCGTGCGACCGCTCGCTGTCTGTCGCGGACGCGGCCGGGTCCTCAGCCGCCGGGAGACTTGAACTCTTAGCGCTTTTGTTTGCCCGCGCCGTGCAGCGTGCGGCTGTGGGTCCGACCGGCGGTGGCCACGCCGGTTTCTGGTGGAAGGTGCGGTGCTGGTGGCGCGTCGGTCCTGCAGCGGGAGCTGCGATCGCTCGTGGCACGCTGGGCTCGAGGCGTCGTCGTGCGGGTCCCTCTGGAGGCCTCGCGATGCGGGGACACTGCCAAGGGAAGGGACTAGCGGCCCCTCGGCGCCGTGTCTCCGCGGCTCCGGGTTTGCAGAGCCGGACTCTGGGTCGAGACCGGGTTGCGGGGCGGTCCTGCTGGGAGCAGTAGTGAGGACCGCACCACGTGCGCCCGTCACGGGGAACAGACTGTTCCAGGCGAAAGCTGGGAGTAGAGGTTTTTCTGGACCGCCCCCCCCCCCACCCCCCCCCCCCCCCACACACACACGCAAACCCAAGTTTCCGAGGAGAAGTAGAGCATTCTGGGCCAAGATAGTGGGTTGAATACGTGTATCCGATACTACTCCCTCCGGAAGTCTCGCCCAACTTACAGTAAAGAGGATTTTTAAGAGACGCGAATCCAGGTGATGGAGAGAACGGGAAAGCAAACAGCAGGAGGAAAATACTGGGGCCTGGAAAGCAAGTGTTCTCCGCAGAGCTTTAGCTTAATTCTAAACCTGCCGCAAGAAGGACTGTTGAACGAGTCTCCGAACCACACCGGCACGGGCGGCACCCGGCACCTTGGGAACTGGCCGGGAAGGGAATGGTGTTGGGGGTGGAGCTAGGGCTTAAGTAAAGCTAACTTCGGGGAGACCTGTTCCACAGGCAGTGGGATATCTCCATCTCCTTCCCCATTTCACGCTCTCGGGTGACCGCCTTTCTCCCATTAGAAGGCAGGAGGCTATTCTCTTGGGAACATAGAACAGGATCTTTGAACCAGGGGACCCCAGGCACACTTAATTATGGGGCTACATTTATGAAAGCAGGGACACTGAAGGCTGAGGTACTGTATCCTCCTCCTCCCACTCAAATCTCAGAAGTGTTGTAGCTAGACTAATTCCCCTCATGTTCAAATCAGAATTTTTCTGCACACACATACACATGTATGGAAGGCCGGTAAGTTGGTCACAGTGGTTGCTTCTGGGAAAGGAAAGGAACTGGGCGGCTGGGGGAGAAGGATGTGAGGAGACTTACCTATTTGCAATTTTGTTCTTTTAAAATTTTGTTCCATATGCAAATACATTGCCTATTCAAAAATTAAATATATTCCTTAAAAAATAGAATTTCAAATGAATACATCATTTGATACAGCAATTCCTCTTCCATGAATTTATTATATGGGTTTGTCTACACATAAGAAAATAAGTACATGCCATTCATTGCAATAGTTTAGCAAAATATTGGAAATAATCTCAGTGTTCGTTAATAGATAATGGTTGGTGAAATAAATTATGTAAGACCCTTCCGTGGAATATTCTGCAGCCGTAAGATACAATGAAAGAAACTCATTGTATAAAAAAAAAAAAGTAAGCACAAAATGTATTTTAAGTGGTAGGGGATTCAGAAAAACACGAGTTTATTTTGAAAAAAGGAGGGGTATGTGTGTATATATGTATAAAATATCTGGAAGTACCTGTAAGAAGCAGGTAATACTAGCTGACTTTGGAGAAGGGATCTGGGTAATGAGTCAAAAATGGAGTGAGGGAGGCTTTTCACTGTATATTTTTGGCATCTTTGAACTTTGAGCCCTCTATTGTTACCCAGTGAATGAATAAGTAAATGTTAAGAGGTAAAAATAGATGAATAATGGAGATCTTGATGTTGGTAAGATCCTGAACAATAAAAGATTTCTCAAAACAGGAAAGAATGCTGCATAACAATCCCAAAATCTCAGTGGCTTACATTTCATGCTCTTCGTTCTTCAGTGGCTTAGATCTTGGCTGGATTAGGCTGGACTCCAGACTTTAGTTCTGGGTTCGTATCTGCAGCATGTATCTTCGATCTGGGACCCAGACTAAAAAAGCAAAAATACCTGGAACATGCTTTTCTGATGGCTGAAGGAGGTGGGACTTCAAGGGAGGCTTCTTGAAATTTGCCATGTTTTCTGCTCAGAAGTGACACATTGAAACCTTTACGTATATTCCATTATTTAAAGCAGTGTCACAGAGTCAAGTCCCAAATCAATGGGGTAGAAATGTATGTACACTCTGTCTACTGGGAGGCTCTGCAAAGGCACCTAACAGAGAATGTGGATATATACTTCTGTTGTGGGGTAAGAGGAGTTGGAGAGAGAATGTTGGAAAGATGATGAAAGAAATGGGTTAATAGAAAGCTACTGTGAAATTAAATTGAAGATAGTTGGTTGAGAATAAAGATGCTTAGGAAAAAAGATATGCATAATATATGCCAAGATACAACATTTTACTCCGATATGAATTTTCTTAAGGTTTCCATGTCAGGGTATCATATTGGCTTTTCTTATGTAACATCTGCCATCCCCACAACTGGCCCTGCAACCCAATTCTGAGTACCGTGGTTTTAGAAAGCTTGAAAATAATTAATGAAATAATGCACCTGTAAAGGCACCAGTTCTTAGAGAAGTAGTTCTAAATGTGTTTATTTCAGCTACTGAATGTGTTCATTCATAGTTCTATATGTCATATCCATGTCTGCAACCCACCTTTCACAACAGAATCTTCTTTTCAGGGAGATGTCCTTTGCTTCTCAGATGTAATGCACTTTAAGTTTGTTATTCAACAGTGAAAATGAGTCATACAGAGGTAATACATATTTTCGTATGTTCTGCATCTTCAGGGTTCCTTTTTTTTTTTTTTTTTTTTTTTTAAGTCATGTGGCTCCAGAGTAATTTTCTTATTTTCAGCTTGTACAGTGAGAGACAGTATAGCATTAGTGGTTAAAAGGAAGGACTTTTAGAGCAAACTGCCTAAGTTTGAATCCTAGCTAGTGGCTGTGTAACTTTGGGCACAAAGTTACTTAACCTGGTGTGGCTCTGTTTTCTCATCTGTAAAAAGGAGGTGATGATAGTACTTCATAGAATTATTAGGAAGGTTAAATAAGTTAATACATATAAAGCACTTAAAATAGTACCTGACACACAATAAATAAATACTTAAATACTAGCTATTGTTAATATTGCTTTTTATTTAGTGGCCATGTGAGTCATGGTTCTCACAGAACAAACATAGTTATTTAGTTGTCTGAATAGGCAAGGAAGTAATTTTTGATCCCTTTATTCTCTTGAATTCCAGGTTAAATTAAAAATACCTTTTGGAAATAAATTACTAGATGCCGTTTGTTTGGTACCTAACAAGAGCTTAACATATGGAATAATACTTACACATGGAGCGTCAGGAGATATGAACCTTCCTCATTTGATGTCACTGGCATCCCATCTTGCATCTCATGGGTTTTTTTGCCTGAGATTTACCTGTAAAGGCCTTAATATTGTACATAGAATTAAGGCATATAAATCAGTTTTGGTAAGAAAATTTCTTTATATTTACTTATAACAGAATTTTGTTTTAAAATTCTTAATACATTTAAGACAAATTCTATTGGCAGTTGTTAGATTTATTTAAAAAGCTTTTAATGAATATTCTTAGAAACTCAATAGTACATGACAGCTGTATAGTAGTCAGATTTTTCTTTTTTGCTCTTAGTTTCCATGGAGATGAGTGCTCCCATAATAAATGTTCTTTCATGGTACTACTAAGGAAATTATTTATGATGTAATTTTCTTAGTGGAATTATTTAACTTTAGAATACAGTTCTGGATATTTGCCTACTATACTATGAATGTATAAGTGTAGCATTTTGAAGCTGTAAAATCCCTGGATAACACAAATTTGAAATTTTTAAAATCCAGATTATTTCAAACTTGCTAAGTTTTTCAGGGCTTTAAATTAGATTTTAGTACTATTCTATATTAGTTGGAAGATTTTACTGGCTTTGTTTTTAATGTAATTCTTTAAAAATAATTTAATACTTTTTTTGAGACAGGGAAAGTGATTTTTTTTTTCTCATTTATTTGCCTGTATTTACCCAGCTATGATTTGATAGTGATATATGATCAGAAGAGCAAAGAACTGGTTACCTCTCTCAAGAAGAATCCCTTGAGATTTTATGGTTGTCTTTGCAAACAGAATTTTATACATTTCACTAATGATGAGAAATATATGTTGGTTTTTCCAGTGGTGTATTTCGTAGGAGAAGAACTGATAATTTTTTGGTTGGTTTTTCTAGAATTACCTAAAGACCTCAGGAGAATACAAACTGGCAGGTGTTTTCCTTGGTGGTAAGTTGCAATACTTGCTTTTAAATCTACTTATATTAATATAGGAACAGGTGATCAACAATTAAAATTAATTGGTGATAGGAAGCTAATTTAAGGATTTTTTTGTTTTGCTAATTCACGTTCTTTTATAACATCAAGGCACTTTATTTATTTAAAGCAAATTTAAACCTCATACATACATTTGGAACCCAAAGATCGTTCCTTTTATTTATATCCCTGAGTCACTGTCTCTCAAATGATTCTTTGGTCCTTACCTCAAGTATTCTTCAGAAAACCTTTTTCTGACTTGGAATCAATTTTTAGCATTTCATGAAGTTACAGATGTCCATTGTGGATATTAAAACTTGTTAATTGCCACCTTTTGGAGTTAAGTGATAGAGTGATGGATGAACAGTAAATGAAATCTTACTTGCCATATTAACACCACTTCTATATATGAATGTTTGTATTTCAAACTGAACTTAATTTTAATTGATTTTTAGGTCGTTCAATGGGCTCAAGAGCAGCTGCTTCTGTAATATGCCATATTGAGCCAGATGATGCTGATGATTTTGTTCGAGGTCTCATTTGTATTTCTTACCCACTGCACCATCCAAAGCAGCAACATAAACTTAGAGATGAAGATCTCTATCGTATAAAAGATCCTGTATTGTTTGTGTCAGGCTCAGCGGATGAAATGTGTGAAAAGGTGAATTATAGCTTGATGTTTGCATAAATGAGAGAGTGAATGAAAGACACGGTCTTGGGAACAAGATATTATCTGCAACTTTCAATCTCTTTAAAAGGTGCTGATTGGACTAATGCTAGTTTTGTGACTTAGTTACCTGTTACTTCAGAAAACTGAAAAATACAAGCATACTGACAGAATTCATCTCCCTGGAAAGAGTTGCTAAACGGATTGACTCTTATTTGGGAATAAAAAGATTAATATCTGAATCTTGTGATTTGGGGATTTATACTAGGCTGTACATTTGATTTATCATTTCAACATTTAAGCAGATTCTTCAGTTTGTTATAAAATTGACTTGAGACAGAGTAACTTAAACATGTTACTATAGATGGTCTAATGGATGCTTGGTCTATTCTATGATATTGCTGTATTTGAGAGATGTGGACTGCCACTTCTGCGGACATTTCTTTGCATAGTCCATTGCCTTGAATGTAGTCTGTAGAGTAGATATTAATGAATATTAGTGAATGGATGCCAGTATAGGTGGTGCAGGGAGAGAGAGGGTCTTTATTAAACCCCGAAAGAGCATTAGTCTAGCATCCTTTTCTTTTTTTCCTTTAGAACTTGTTGGAGAAAGTGGCACAGAAAATGCAAGCTCCCAATAAAATCCACTGGATTGAGAAGGCAAATCATTCCATGGCAGTGAAAGGACGATCAACAAATGATGTTTTCAAAGAAATAAATACACAGATTTTGTTTTGGATCCAGGAAATCACTGAAATGGACAAGAGATAATTGTATCTAGCTACAAACTACATTATTTTTAATACAAATACAGTTCATTTGATAAAGAACAGCATACCTCTCAGCATTTTGAGATATTTCAGATGAAGTTAATGTTCTTTAATGTTTCCCCCATTTTTAAAACACATTTCAATTGTGAAATTAATGTCCTTTATAAAATGTCTTTTGAAAGCACTGTTATAGTTGTATAAAGATGATGTACAAATATTGAAGTGGTCTAAATATAATTTATTTTCATTAATATAGTTAAGTTTTGAAAAAAAAATTAAACATTTGAATTTTGTTACAATCGAACTTTTGTCTTATTTGCTATGCAACTGAGAAAGTACTCTAATTTTGCAGAGTAGTGTCTTTAAAAAAGGAAAACAACTGTTTATTATGGTAAAGTCAGTGTTTTATAGAATGTATGCATTCATTCACCTAATCTTTTAATATCAAGGGATAGGAAGGAAGATACATTTTCAAATTTGGGGACTCTGAACATTAGTTTTGGAATGAAGTAACTTCATTCAAGAAATGTTTCTTGAAGGCTTGTTACAGGCAAAGCCTGATTAGGTTTGTGGAGATAATACTTAACAGCTTAAATGTAATGGAGGAACTTGATATCTAGACCTCTCTCTCTGATTAAGGGGAGAATGAAATAAGGCCTAAATAGTGGGATTAACATCTGTGCTGTATCTAGGTGGAGTTAAGGTACCTAATTTTGGCCTGGAAAGTTCAGTTAATACTTGGACTGGACTTTGGTGGTGTTGAGTTACATATTAAAAGCATAGTGTCTGTATTTCCTACAAAGGACACAGAATGTGATGGGGCTGATCTATATGTTTGTAGGAAAGGGTAGTTTTCTTTTTTTTTTTTTTTTTTTTTTTTT
>NC_081571.1:76203646-76347610 GCF_022355385.1 Mustela nigripes | reverse complement strand
GAGCCCGATGCGGGACTCGATCCCAGGACCCTGAGATCATGACCTGAGCCGAAGGCAGTGGCTTAACCCACTGAGCCACCCAGGCGTCCCGGAAAGGGTAGTTTTCTATAGTAAGATATTAACTCTTTTTCCTGGCTTCTGTACTGCTTTATTATTAGGCCCTACAGAGAACCTCAGGGTGGCCCAAGCCATGCAGGTTTTTGAGGTCTCTCATTCTTCCTTCTCTGATAGAGTCAATGGATTTTAATTATTTGTTAATTTTTTCTAAGTAGTGCATAAAGAACAGAAGCCTAGATAACAATGTCTAAATTGTTTTATATTATAGAATGAAACTATGAAATCAAATTTTCTGTATAACTTAGTATATAATAGTTACTTTTTAACTAAATTTCTCAAATGAGGCCTAATATTTAAAAATAGCATATATTTAATCATTGATTAGCATTCAGAACTTTAAAACAGTGCTGTTGTCAAAATATAAACATGTTAAAAACATCCAGAGCTGACAAATAGAATAATGGTGTATAAACTAGTATAAATCAATTGGGAAATACTAATACCATAAATCAGAAGTAAAACTAATGGGAATGTGGAAAGGAAAACTTACTATAGAGCAGACTGTAATACAGAAGTACAATGAAAAAATAGATTTAAAAGATTATTAACCAGGTTATATAGTTATTATAGTCCAGTTTGCAAATTAAAGTATAGGCATGATATAGATGACCAAAGATACTAAATCAAATATAGAGATAATATAGAGGTTTAAAGTTGATTATTTTAAATAGTTATTTTATTTATTTATTTTTTTAAAGATTTTATTTATTTATTTTACAGAGAGAGATCACAGTAGGCAGAGAGGCAGGCAGAGAGAGAGGAGGAAGCGGGCTCTCTGCTCAGCAGGGACTGGATCCCAGGACCCTGAGATCATGACCTGAGCCGAAGGCAGCAGCTTAACCCACTGAGCCACCCAGGCACCCCTAAATAGTTATTTTAAAAGTTATTTTAAATCAACTTTAACGAGGTTTAAAGTTGATTATTTTCCCTGAGGGGCCTGTAGGAAACTTCCTGATTGATGAAAGGGCTTGTCATTTGAGACCTGTGTACCTAGTCAGGGATGGGGAACATAGAACTCCTAGAGAGATAGGAGTGAGCTGGGTAAGGCTGAAATAAACATTTGTGAAAAGGTCCCAGCTGCTTTTCACAGATTTCCACATCTTGCAGGGAAAATGTGCAGCCCCTTCGAGTTTGAGATTATGGTCAAAGAGTTGTCCTGGCACCTCTTCTGGTAGGCACCCCTGATTAATGGCACAACCATTACCTAGACCAATAGTTCCCAACTAGTGATTTTGCCCCCTGAGGGACATTTGACAGTCTCTGGAAACTTGGTCAGCACAATGGGGTGGCAATGCTACTAGCATCTGATAGGAGGAGGAAAGGGATGCTGCTAACAGTTACAATGCACAGGACCGCCAGACGTAAAGAAGTATCGGATCCAAAAATGTCAGTAGTGTCCAAAATCTTGTCCAGGACAAACTTTACCTGTGGGGATACCTTGAAATCCTTTCTCCCTCACCATTAGCTTTTCTACCCCCTTCCAAAACCATTTGCTTCCTTTTAGTTGTCAAACACTGTGTTTTCAGTCTCAAAGTCTGATTTTATCCCCTCTTCTGTTTACACTGTAATCACTCTTATGTAGGCCTTTATCGATTCTCATCTGCATAATTACAGTAACCTAACTGATCTTCCTCTTTTGTGGTGGTCTTGCTTCAACAAACCAGTTCATACCTTCAATCAAAAGCTGTTGATGGATCTCTAAAAGTGGCTATTAAGGCCAAAGTCTTGAGTTCAAGGCTGTACACAACAGGCACTACCAACTTTTTAGCACATTTCCCCATACTCTGAACGTGTACAGCACAGTGACTCCAGTTAACCTGGACTGTCCAAGGTTTTGGAACAAAGTGTTTCTGTGTCCTCTTCCTGAAACTTTCCTGTTAGTCTTTGTCACCAAATCTTCCTCATCCGTTAAGACCCTTAAATTCTTTTCCTCTTTACAGCTTTTTTTTGAGTTACCACAACCAAGTATCCCTTCTTGGAATACATATAGTATCTTACTTCCTTTGTAGTTAATCACACTCTGCCTTCTTAGTATATTATTGCCAGATTTGTGCCATATCACATGTTAAATACTCCATGTCAGGGAATGGTTTTTACTGATCTTTGTATCCACAGAGCACTTTTCAATTAGTTGTGTTGAACCAAGATACTCAGAGGGAGAATTTTTAACCATTATGAGCAATCCTTGCTTTTTTGTTGCTATTTTATACCCATATTATTGTGACTTTTTCCCCGATACATAAAAAAAAATGCCTAGTTCACAATGTCCAAATAGTATAAAGAATGTAGCATTCGTAGGTATAATTGGTCTTAAAAAGCTAAACAATCTTTTGGTGTATTCTCTTACAGTGTCTATATTACTGTTAGTGATGGGGTTTCTCTGGTGTTCATTATTTTATTTTTATATATTTTTTAAATTTTTTTCTTAGATTTTACCCATTTGTTTGTCAGAGAACTAGCAGGCACAAAAAGGAAGAGCAACAGGCAGAGGGAGAAGCAGTCTCCTTGCTGAGCAAGAAATCTGATGCAGGACCCAGTCGCAGGACCCCGGGACCATGGCGCAAACTGAAAGCAGACACTTAACTGACGGAGCCATTCAGCCTTCCCTGTTTTATTTATTTTTTTTATATATATATATATTTTATATACATATATATATATATATTTTATTATATTTTATATATATTATATATATATATTTATATATATTTATTTCTAAGAATAAATGCAGCTTAGCACTTACTTTTGCACAACTTCCTTGAGATTGACATGAGAGGAGGTTTCTGGGATAAAGAACAGAGGTGTCTACGCCGAGAACTAGGTGACTGTACCTTTTTAGTAGACAAGTGCATAGGTAACAAACATGACAAAGCCCTAAAGAAAGATATGCTTTTCTTGCCCATCGGCAGGAGTGGTACACAGAAGTTCCACTTCAGTTCTTACAGAGCTGGTCTGTGGTATGCAAATCAGGAATTCAGTGCCATAAAGCTCTGAAAGGTCTAAGGAACTGTAAAGTGTTAAAATATTGAATACAGTAGTTAACATTAAATGAATTAGAGAACGCCTGCTATCAGGCAAGAGAAATGGAGTATTTTGCCAGCTGCATTAAATTCTATAGAAAAATCCAGCAGTATAAAATCACCCTGATTGTGTAGGTGGGTTGGGGGGTTGGAGAGGAGGGTGTACTTTCTCCTACAAAAATCCAGAGGAATTGAAGTTTCTTCAAGGGCTAAGGAGTGCCTGCCCTGCATTCTGGAGAGCTATCCTTTTTTTTTTTTTTTAAAGATTTTATTTATTTGACAGACAGAGATCACAAGTAGGCAGAGAGGCAGGCAGAGAGATTGAGGGAAGCAGGCTCCCTGCTGAGCAGAGAACCCAATGTGGGGCTCGATCCCAGGACCCTGGGATCATGACCTGAGCCGAAGGCAGAGGCCCTAACCCACTGAGCCACCCAGGTGCCCCTGGAGAGCTATCCTTTACAAAGGCAAACCCCAAGATCGTAGTTAAACCTAAGTAAAGATTGTAAATACCTGTAGGCTATGGTCTGGTAGACTGAAAGACTATAAACCGATGCTTAGGCTGTGTCACTGAGCTCATTATTTCCAATCGTCCAAGAAGGTAAGAGCTCAATAAATCTTTCTTTCACTCAGTTATATATAATATGACAGAAGAGACCTGAAGAGTTAACTCTGTTGTAAAGAATATACTTCTTTCCTCAACCTAACTGGAATGAATAAAGACAAAGAGAGAATTAATATTCAAAGAGAAAGTACTCTAAATCCAAGGTAGTATTAACACTTTTTTTTTTTTTTTAATAGTCTAGACTGTCTTGTGTTTGCTCCATAAACTTTTACACCTACTCTCTAGACTTGGAGGGAAAATGAGCAGTACTTAAAGCTGGCTCAGCTCCATGCTAATTTGGACATTAGGAAGCCTCAGAAGTAGCTGTTCCTTGGAATCACCAGAGACAGGGCAAAAAGGGAATTCATCTGGAGACTATTCCAAAATCTAACCTTGGTTTTTAGCATAACAGCAGGTTCTTAAGGAACATTGCTAACAGACTCCTCTAGCAAAAAGAAGAAAATGAGACATTCTATTAAAAAAAACATCAGGCTGGCCTATAAGAGAAAAACTATCATATGTCCTATGTCCTACATAGTAACAATGAGACATACCAAAAAATTATTTGGTATTTATCTGAAACTCAAACTGGAGCATTTCGTTTCACTTTTTTTTTTTTTTTTTTTTTTTAGCTAAACCTGGCAAAACTATATCTTTCCCTTATCACAGGCATAAAATACAATATTTCTGGTGGTTATGTCTAATTCAAATTTGTTCTACATTTTTTTAAATTCCAGGGTAGTAATAATCCAACTGGCTAAGGGATTGTTGATAGAATTATGTTTTCTTTTTGTGAAATTAATAAAGGATTTAAAATTTTTAAATGAAAAAAACTACTAAAGCAGCATACATGTCTCATCAATGAACTTCCATTATTGCTAAAGTAAGTTGACATGAGCTCAGTCGAATACCCACTATGACACGTGGTATTACTCAGGCCCAGAGCAGGCTCTGCTTTACTCCCTTTACTCAGGCCCAGAGCAGGCCCTGCTGCACTTGACCAAGACACTAAGCAGCACCAGATTTTTTTTCTGGCAGAGCATTGCATGTGGCTATGAAATGGGCATACCACCTTTTTGTGTTTTGGGGCATCTGAAATCATAAACTTAAGAATGAAACATCAGTCTATCTCATATATTACATTAAAATGGCAAAGCAATTTTATTTCTTTAAAAAAGCAGGGCAGAATTGGCTGGAAGATAATACATTTTGGACATTGTGGGAACTTTTGGAGTCCTGGACTCAAAATGATTGGGTGGCAATCTTTTTCATAATTTTCCTAGGGATTATTTTTGAGATCATACTCATAAAGATTTGTTCATCCTTTAATAAGAAGCCTACACTTCCAGAAAAGGGTAGTTCAAATGCCCAGAAGGTAAGAACAGATGGTTGATTTCTTTCTTTCCTATTTTTCAAAATCATACATAAGAATATCTTACTGAATTATAGAACTCTGGTATTTGGATTCTTCCTCTAATATTTGTTATTAATTTCCCTTGAAATAGAAGGAAGACAGTTGCCTGGAAAGCATGAAATTTGGTATGTTATAAATTTCATACTTTAATATAAAACTTGCTCAACCTGAGCCTCTCCTATTGGTGCTCTGACTTTTTTTTTTTTTTCATTCCCTCTTATCTCTAGATAACTGTCCAACTTCTTCATCTTCTGAGGAAAGGTAAGTGGTATATTTTGAATTTAAGTGAAACAGATTGGTTTTGTGCTATGCAAAATTGCGTTTACATCTGAATTACAGAAAAGTATTTTTCCCATATGCATAGAGGACCGCAGGTACTTGATATCGTAATTCAACTTAACATTGATTTTTATTTTTTCATTTTTTAAAAATATACATTTATTTAGCCAACATACAGATGTAGAGTTCAGTTAATCATCACTTGCATCTAACATTGATTTTAATGGTTGCTCTGTTCCAATCTGTATTAATGGCTTTTCATGTACTATTGAAATTATCCTTCTAAGTGGGTAGTATTATTACTGTTTTTACAAATGAGGAAAGTTTAATGAGGTTTAGTAACTTACTTCCCTATCCAACCTTTCTCTCCAGTACCTACTGTGAACCAAGTAAACTCTAGGTACTGCAAGAGTGACTTTCTGTCTATAGAGTCAGAATCCATCAGCATCCCGAAGATATACTAGTGCGAGGGATTAAAGATGACATCACTACTCTTGTTGCATTAATATTTTAATTGCTCGTATCAAAATCTATTCAACAATCATTAGATATCTACTCTACAGTGGACATTGTGTTTGGTACGGGGATACAAACAATAAGACAGTCTCTGTTCTCTAGAAGCTTATTTGCTTGTGGAGGAGATTCATGCATAAAGGATGATTGCCTTGCAGTCTGCTAATGCAGTGACAGAAGCATTAGGAAAACATTTAGGAGATAACTAAGCCAGCACAGGGTGTTAGAGATGCCTTCATGAAGAAGCTTATGCTGAGGTGAATTTTATTTTTTTTTTTTTATTTTTTTTTTTTTTTTTTTTTTTAAAGATTTTATTTATTTATTTTACAGAGAGAGATCACAAGTAGGCAGAGAGGCAGGCAGAGAGAGAGAGAGGAGGAAGCAGGCTCCTGCTGAGCAGAGAGCCCGATGCGGGACTCGATCCCAGGACCCTGAGATCATGACCTGAGCCGAAGGCAGCGGCTTAACCCACTGAGCCACCCAGGCGCCCGCTGAGGTGAATTTTAAAGGATGCATGAAAATTAGAAAAAGACAGCAGGTTAGGAGAATAAGGAGGGTGTTCCAGGACATGAGCAGAGGCAAGTAAATAAGAAACAGCAGGGTATGTGCAATAAATTGTGACTACCTATTAGGGAAGAGATAGGGCTCCTATGGTGGGCAGCATATTATAGTGAAAAAACACAAATTTTAATTTAAAAAAGTCTAGGTTTATGTCATAGTTCTGCCTTTTAATGACATTATAGCCCTAGGCTTAAACTCACCAGCCTGAACTCCATTTCCTTACTTTCAAAATAGCAGTTAGAAGAATTATCTCTTGGAAAATCATGAAGATTAGCTAAAATGATATCTGTAACAAAGCAAGAATATGTTACCCTCGTACCAGAATTATTTTTGAGGGCAGAACCATATTTGGGAGAGCATCTTAGATTATTTTGAAGTGAACCTGCTTGAATATTGAGGGAAGCCCAGGCATCACGCTGGTCAAAGTGGACTGCATCAGACTGCGTGATTCTGTCTTGCTTATGAGGTGGGAGAGAAGAGAAAGGTGGAGGATGGGCAGAGGGGAGGGAGGAGCAGGGGAAGAGACCCGAGGCTTCGTACTGAAAGGCATCACGGACATCAAAGGATGCGACCACCACTCACTATCTGATATCAGGGAGAGTCTTGCTGGCCCGGTGTAGTCTTAGTGAGCAAAGCAAACTGCTCATGTGCATCGATCCACTTTTGGGGAATGGTTTGTTTCAGGGTTGACATCAGCCTTAGAAGTGTCTTGGGAAAGCCTGCCACCATTGTATGACTTTCAAAGCTTGGAGCTGTCATTGGTTGGTCTCAGAAGGGTGTTTCCTCAAGGGTGCTATCATTGATGAAAATGTTTAAAAACGGAATTGGTTTTTATTTGTTACCATGACCTTAAGACTATACTGACTGTATTCCACTGAGTGGTTTAACAGATCTACAGTTATTTCTGATGTGTCCTTGTTACCATGGCTGTAGAACTGTCAGTCTTTTCCCAGGAGTGCAGGGACTTCTTTTTAAATTTTCCAAGGCCAGGGCACCTGGGTGGCTCAGTGGTTGTCTGCCCTTGGCTCAGGTCATGATCTTGGGGTCCTGGGATCAAGCCCCACATTGGGCTCCCTGCTCAGCAGGGAGTCTGCTTCTCCCTCTCCCTCTGCCTCTTCCCCTGCTTATGCACATGCGCACTGTCTGTCAAATAAATAAATAAAATCTTAAAAAAAAAAATTTCCACAACCAGTTGAGGTTGCTGTGAGAGGCCAAAGGACAAAGGACATTGCAAAAATGGGGAGACACAACCAGTGTTTAAGTGGGTATTATTTGTATTGCTGTAACCAACTCCCCTCCATTTCTGCCTTCAGTCCTGAGCCGCTGTTATGGATGTTTTGTGTATATGGATTTCCCCCCCTTACTGAACTAAAAGAAAAGGTTGGGTTGTATGTCTGGGTCAGCTTGTTGTGGATGAAAGTTAGTAATCAGAAACCTACAGTGAAGAGCAGTCACTCAACAAATATTTACCAATGTGCCAGGCATTACTGTATGCCCTTGAGATATATTAGTGAACTAAAAAAAACAATGATTCCTGCCTTAAGGTTTAGTTGGAAGAAAGTCTGATAATAAAACACAATAGGATAAATAAAGAAATAATGTGACAAAACATGATAGGATTTATGGTAAAGCAAAAGATAGAATAGGGTAAGAGGAATGAAGTGCCAGAAGTAGGGGAGGAGAGGTAGGTTGTAACATATATGGTGGGTTTTCACTAAAGCCTTGAAGGGATATGGGAGTTAAGCAAACAGTTAAGGTAGAAGAAGATTCCAGATAGTGGGACCAACTAAATCAAAAGACCCTAAGGGTGGGAGGGTGCCGAGTGTTTTAGATACCATAAGAAGGCCAGTGTGGCTGGTGCAGGGAGTGGGGGGCTGACATATAGAGGATGGGGTCCGAGAAGTAATCGGTGACCAGATCATGGTTGGGTCTCTTAGGCCATGTTAAGGACAATAGCTTTTACTCTAAGTAACAATGGAGAATCATTATAGAGTTTTGCATAGGGAAGTGATTTTTTTTTTATTAACATACAATGTATTATTAGTCTCAGGGGTACAGGTCTGTGAATTGTCAGGCTTACACACTTCACAGCACTCACCATAGCACATTCCCTCCCCAATGTCTATAACCCCACCACCCTCTCCCTCCCCTCTCCCCTGGCAACCCTCAACTTGTTTTGTGAGATTAAGAGTCTGTTATGGTTTGTCTCCCTCCCGATCCCATCTTGTTTCATTTTTTCCTTCCCTGGCCCCCAACCCCCCAACATTGCCTTTCAGATTCCTCATATCAGGGATATCATATGATAATTGTCTTTCTTTGATTGACTTATTTTGCTCACCATAATACCCTGTAGTTCCATCCACATTGTTGCAAATGGTAAGATTTCATTTCTTTTGAAGGCTGCATAGTATTCCATGGTCTATATGTATACCACATCTTCTTTATCCATTCATCTGGTGATGGACATCTGGGTTCTGGGAAGTGATTTTTTTTTTTTTTTTTTTTTTTTTTTTTGTTTTTATTTTTTTTTTTGACAGAGAGAAATTACAAGTACACTGAGAGGCAGGCAGAGAGAGAGAGAGAGAGAGAGAAGGAAGCAGGCTCCCTGCTGAGCAGAGAGCCCGATGCGGGACTCGATCCCAGGACGCTGAGATCATGACCTGAGCCGAAGGCAGCGGCTTAACCCACTGAGCCACCCAGGCGCCCCGAGGGAAGTGATATTTTTAAAGGACTATTCTGCCTGCTGTGTTGAGAGTAGACTATATTTGCTCAAGGGCCTACGCAGATGGCAGGCTATTCCGAGTAACCCAAAGTGAGAGAGAAATGTGAATGACAGCAGGGTGGCAGCAGCAGAGGTGGTGAGACGTGGTTGGTTTCCAGACATACTTAGAAAAGGAGAGCCGACAGGGTGTGGATGGCAGAAGTGAGTCCTAGGAGTTTTGGCCTGAGCAGGTAGAAAGTGCATCTGTTGTCAACCCAGATAAGGAAACAGTGGGTGAGGCAGATTTTGATGGGGAGATCAGGAAAATTGTTTCCTATTTGTTGAATTAGGGGTATTGATTTGATATCTAATAGAGGTAGTGAATAATTGGTTTGGGAAAGGTGTCTGGTAGAGGCAATAAGTTTGGGGGCTGTTGGCTTATGGACAGTATTAAAAGCTGTAAGATAGGATGAGATTTCAAAGGGACTGTGAGAAGGGCAAAGGAACAAGGACTGAGCCCTGAGATACTCTAAAAGAGTTCAGAAAGAAGAGGAGGAGCCACAAAGGAGACTGGGAAGGAGCTACCGGGGAGTGAGGAGGAAAACCAGGAGAGTTATGATGGCCTGGAAGCTTGCCAGATGAAGAGTATGTGGAACTGATGTACAAGGTAGATATCGGACCCAAATCCCTTATAAAAAGAAAAGCAAAATCCTTAACAAGATACTAACACACCAGTCCAGCAGCATATTAAAAGGATTATACACTATGATCCAGTGGGATTATTCCGAGGAATGCACAGTTGGTTCAACATATGAAAGTTATCTAGCATTGTTTTATTATGTCTAAAACCACAGTATTACATTGCTGAAATACCTGTCTTGCATTTCAGCTTTCCTCTTTTTCCTGAAATACGCAAAAATTAATCCTTTTTATGTATTATATTTTCACTATTTTTTCTATTTTTTAAAGTGAATAATCACATTCTTGTCCTGATGAAATTTTATCCTAATTATGTTTGGACACTGCTATTTTATTGGGGTCACTTGATTCCCCAGAATGTTTGTTTATCTTACCTTTATCAGTTTGGATATTTTAATTCTCAGGTAACAGGAAACCATGATTCAAACTGCCATTCTAAGAGAATTTATGGTATCATATGATAGGAAATCCTGAGGTAGACTAGGCTGTAGAACTGGTTGATAACGTGCTCAATAACTTCATTAAGGTCCTTTCTCTCCTTTTGCCTTTCTCAGTTTTAGTTTTATCTTGAGGTGAGTAGAAAGGTGGCCCCTAGAGTTTCAATATCAGAACTGCAATGTCCAGAGGAAGTAAGAGGTTATTTCTTCCTGTGTCTTTCTTAGAAATGGGGCAACTTTTCCCACAAGTCTTCAAAAATCATTGCCTTATGCTAGGACTAGTTCATGCCCATTCCTAAACTAGTTACTTGGAAATAAGATTACTATTCAATTTAGCCTGATCATTGATGTAGAATAGATGGTGGAGAGTCCACTTTCATGATCATTATTCCAATCCAAAGTTGTGCTGAGAAGCACTACCCTAAAATGTAGGCCTTTCTCTCGATCAGAAATAAACAGCTATTAAAATAATCTGGATATATTTAAAGAAAACACTTATTTATGGTACTGGACCTTCTTCTGTTGTATCTAAATTTTCACAAGAATATTTTTATCCGTGTCAAAACTTTCAGAGAGCAGAAACAAACTGATATTCTTTATAAAATGATATGATCTTTTAAAAAAACATTTTACTTATTTGAGAGAGAGCATGAGAGCAAGTGCATGAGCAGGGGGAAGGATAGAAGGAGAGGGAGAAGCAGACCCCCCACTGAGCAAGGAGCCCCATATGGGGCTTGATCCCAGGACCCAAAGATCATGACCTGAGTCAAAAGCAGATGCTTAATCAACTGAGCCACCCAGGTGCCCCTGTAAAAGGCTATAATCTTAACCTGCAACTTCTTTTTTTTTTTTTTTTAATTTTTTTTTTATTTATTTGGCAGAGATCACAAGTAGGTGGAGAGGCAGGCAGAGAGAGAGAGAGAGAGGAGGAAGTAAGCTCCCCGCCAAGCAGAGGGCCCGATGCAGGGCTCAATCCCAGGACTCTGAGATCATGACCTGAGCTGAAGGCAGAGGCTTAACCCACTGAGCCACCAGGTGCCCCTTAACCTGAAACTTTGACTCACTGTTGTCAAAATTAGACTTCAGATGGGTTTTTGAGATTTTAAAAAAATCCCTGATTCTCTGAGAAATGAAACTAATTTACTTCATTTTGTCAGTATTGATTTATGAATGAATGAAACTAGGTTATGAATTATTTTATAATGTGGATAATAGCTTTTCAATTTACCCTTCTGTTGAGCTATGTTTTCATATACTATATTGGGTTTCTGTAAATCTAGAGAGAGTTCTTATCTGAAATATGTCCTAAGTGACAACTCATTTACATACTGTTTTCTTATATTCAGAATTAAAGACTCTTCAGAAAGAACAATTTCTTCATCACTTACCTCTGAAGAAAATGAAGGTAACTTTGAAGATAGAGTTTCAACATCAAATGAAGTAATATGGTCAAGTACCAGTGGAAGTAAATATCAAGTAAGTCACTTTAGTGAAAGTCATATGATATCTTCAAATGGGACTAGTTCATCTTTGTCACTGTTTCATTCAGAAGTAAAGAAAATTTTTCCAAGCCATGGAGGGTATCCAGAAAATGAACATGAAACAATACAATTTTCATCCAAGAAATTATTTTCAATAATGAAAACCAACAAAAATAAAAATTTAGTATTTTCTTCTGACTTTAACTTTTCAAGAAGTTCTAGAATCACTGTAGAAAGTGAAGATATCGATGTGGCACCATGCCCTTCTGCCCACTTATTTCTTTCTAGGGACCAAGTCAGACTTCTGGAAGAAAATGTGAGAAATCAAATTGCTTTGAAATCTAAAACTACATTAGAGAATAAAATTACTTATCTGTACTCAAGACTTCAAGAATCCTTGATCCAGAATCAACGTTCTGTTAGAATGGGTATTTCTGCCCAACCACAAGATTCTTTTTCAGGACAGAATCCTCCTCAGAATCAAGAATTTTATGAAACCAGATTTACTAGTCAAGCCCAACAATTTGTTAACAACCAAGAATCAGTTAATAGCCAGCCTGATATCATGGCCAGATACTTTGCGCTACCTCAGGATTTGATAAGGAAGCCATTTTCCAGCAGCATGCAAGACTCCTCCCAGACCCAAGATATGGACAGAAACCAACATTTGGTGGACGTCTCATATTCTGTTGAGACTCAAGATTCAATCAAGGGCCAAGAGTCTGATAAACACTTCAGTGAGGCCCAGTATTCTGTTTGGCTTAAAGATTCAAACAAGATTAAATATTTAATGAAGGGGCAAAATGCTATTTTTAAGAATGCCAGATTTCTAGTTTTAACTCTAAGTCCAGATTCACTTGCAGAAGGGGTGCTACAGATGGAGAGTGTAAAGCCAGGGGGCCAGAAACAAATCGCTTCGTCAGAATTAAGTCAGTATTCTGTATATGGCTCGGGGCTTCTTCCACCTATCCTTAAAAGGCAGAAAAATAGGAGAAAAGCATTACACAGTACGAGTAAACTTAGTCTCAAAGTTCCATCTCGAAAGTCAAAGAAAACACCAACTCCGTGGGTATTTCAAATGACAGTATGTCACACTTCAAAACCTAGCAAGTTAGGATGCACGCATAATGCTGAGGAGAAAGAATCACATCAAAGGAAAGGTCTATCAGACATGGCTTTGCATCTTACTTATGTTTCCAAGCTCATTCCTCCCTATGTTAAGAAGTATTCCAGAAAAAAACTAGTGAAAGTCATGCCAGGTGTAACAGGATGTGGACATTCTCTGTCAGCAGATGCAGAGAATGTTGATTACCTGGGGTCTCTTGAGAAAAGAGGATCCTCGGGCAGCACTAAAAATATAAAGCAGCATGACGGAGAAAATGAAGGACAAAAAAACATTTTACCAAAAATCCCACCTCAGCTAGAACCGTCTTTCATGGTCAGTACTTTTCAACTAAAATCACCGTGTTCTTCCTTGATAGAAACGACCTGGAAGAATAAAGAGCTTCTTAGCGACCCAATTATACGAGCAACGGAAATTGGTATTGCAGATTTTCATGCCCCCAATAGTAAAAAAACATCTGACCTGCATATTCCCAAGCAGGAGGCCCCTTTAAAAGAAGCTTTATCAGAACCTTGGCAAAAATGTGTCTCCTCTACGGAAGCGGAATCAAACAGGAGAATGAAAACGCAGGAAGAACTAAAAAATACAGAGAATTCCCATCTTCCACTTTCAAGTGGAGAGAAGTTACCAACTAGTTCACCAGAAACGAAAAGGGACTTTCCACATGGAAACATACAAAAGCAAAAAGATTTTCTAGAAATTGTTATGGAGACCTCAGAGGTTAATCTGCTCATTTCACTAGGAATCAAAGAGCATAAAAGCAGTGAACAATTAACAAGTGTAAAAACTCAAGAGAGTACAGAAGATGTAATTAGGAAGGAAAAGAAACCAGGAGTAACACTTCATATTACAGAATGTGATAACCTGAGTGAAAGCGAGGGACTGGAACATGACACGAGAGGCAACATAAAAAACATGCAAGGTAAAAGAATATCTGCTACACTTCACAGTGCCACTGACACTATCATTTCTGAACCATTCGATGTGGAAATGCACAGCAGATTAAAAGCCAAGATTGATACATCAACAACAGGGGTTAGTCATTCAATGGCAACGAAGAAATTACCAGATGAAAAGAAAGCCTGGGATGCAAAATACATTGGGAAGAGATGTGTATCTAAAAAGCCACAAGAACATGACAGAGAAGAACAACAACAACAAACTTGTCAAGAAGCATTTCCACAGCTGACACAAGATTTCAGCCTCAGCGTGCAACTGAAGCAGAAGCCCAAATATGTCAGATTTAAAATAAAACAGAGCAGTTCAGAAAGTAGAAAAATGCAAAATAAAGAGCAAGAGGTGCAACCACAAACTCTTCCTACAGGAACAATTCTGGGAACTAGTCCATGCCCCACGACGGGTCCAATTCAAGTTGAGGTTAAGCAAAGCAGACACAGACCTACAGGCAGAGGAACTGCAGATCCAGAGAATCCTCTTCCAGGGCTGGAGAACTCACGAGCTGGCAAAGTTTTGACTGAAACAACAGAATGTGGTGTCCCCTTTGATGGAAGTCCCAGGAGGATAACGGAGGATCATATTACAGAAGAAAAGGCAGACCTCCAACAAGTTTTACCTGCAGCTGCTCTGAGGTCCTTCATTATCCATGTGCTTCCTTTCTCATATTTAAAAAGACAGCAAATCAGAAAAAAATTATCAGGTGCAAAAGGGGTACTCCGTCCCCAATCTGCAATTATGAAAGTAAAGAAGCCAACAAATTTACTGATGCCTAGTATTAGTAGGCATGGTACTGCAAGACTTAGGAAAAGATTGAGCGGCAGTTTTAAATCCTTAATTAAAGAGATGCTGAAAGACAAAATTGTGGCAGATGAGCTTGTCAATGTGACTTACCCTCACATGTCTGTTTTGCCTTGGATTAGAACACAAAGCAGATTAAATGCAGAGAATCTCAGTCAGACCCAGCTAAAACAAGAGAAATCAGAAGAGGAACGGATAGAAAAGTATTCAGATTCTATTAATAAAGGCAGTGGCTCCGGCAGCAGCACACTAGAAGTTAAATTGCAAGACGAAGTGAGAGGAGACAAAGCAGCTCCACGAGAAGCCGCCGTCCTGCACGAGAGCCGGGGCCTCCCATCGGACGCCAGTCCAGAGAAGGAATTCAAAACAGAGGAAGCAATACCTCCACCAGTTACATCCTTGGAAACACTTATGGAGTCTGTTTCCTCTCCCGTAAGAGATCTATTTCATGTTGAGAATATGAAGAAAAGCCTAATAACACAAGCCGACGTACAATGCTGTGCAGATTCTGAGACGCCTCGCCCAACATCAGAGACACCTCTCTTAACATCAGAAAAATCACTGGCTGAAGACCCTTCAAACCAAACCAGAGAAAGTGATGTTCTAGATTATGGAAGTGATACAAGGGAAATGGGTTACTTTTCTGCAGAAACAAATTCTGCAGAATTACCAAAAGATTTACCAACAACCTTTCCAGAGACTTTTAACTGCCACATGCCTATTGCAACTCATTCCAAAATAAATAAAAACAAAGTAAGATTCTCATACACAGAAAGTTCGGTGAAGTCTAGACCTGTAGATTCGAAGACTGTGAAGCCATCAATTTCACAAGTATTTAATAGCACAGGTCAGAGAAGGACACTGGACTCCAAATGTAAGGCAAAGTTGGAGAAGATCAACCAAGCTAATGGACTGCTATATGAATTTTTAAATACCCTTTACTCTCCCATGCAGAGCTTCTGTCCTACTCAGTTAGAGCAAGTGAGACCACGGTATGTTGATTTCTTTGACAAGAGCTATGCATTCCATAACCAAGAGGAAAAAGTGGAAGATGGAGAGGAAGCAGAGCCAAAAACTTTGCTAGAAGCAGCTTCACAGCATACCCAGTATCTCTGGCCCAATGCCTCTCAAGGGAAGGAGACCCACCTTGGTGAATCAGACTCAGCGCTGGACTGTTTAACGCAGGAGCTTCCTGTTAGTGAGCGAGGTGTGCAGCACCAAGCATGGTTTGCACAAACTGCACTGCATACTGGCCCCCAGATGGGTCCTAGAGAAGCTGAGGAACTCAAGAAAGTCAGCAAAACAGAAGATGACATAATAGTCCCTATGGGTCCAAAGATTCCACCTCCCAAAGCAGAGAACTCATCATCTGATGTACGGTTGAACACCATGACAAAGGGTGGCTTACCATATGGTGGAAACCCTGAGAGGGTACTAGATTCTTATTTTGTGGAAAACCATTCAGAGTTACCTAAAGATTTGCAAGTGACATGCCTGACTTCTTTTGATTCTATTGAGCCCTTTGTTTCTAAATCTGAAAGAAAGAAAAACACATTAGAATTAGGAAGGAAGCATATAGCAGCAAGTCACAGATACAGAACTATTAGGGGGAAAACGCCATCAGTTTTACATATGCTTAAAGGCACACAGAGCAAGGGACTGCGGTGCAATTTTAAAACAAAGATGAAAAATCCACAACAAAATAAAAACAGGGCAGATGCATCTCTCAATGTCATTCAGTCCAACATGCCTATTTTGTCCAACACCAAAATGAGTAGCAGGTTGAATGTAGAGACAGATATGCAGAGGATAGCAAGACTTGATTATATGCAGCCAATGCAAGACAAATTGCTAAATGGAAGGGAAGTGTGTTGCCCAGATCATATTGTGAGTACTTTAACTGACAGTGTGAGAGATGAGAAAGAGGAGGAAGGGAAACATGAAACTTTACCAGGTCCCGAGAGTAGCCGAGACTTTATATTCAGTGCATATCAGAAGAATTGTGACCTTGTCAAATCAGATGAGGAACTGAAACAACCGCGAAGTATAAATACTCAGGTACAACCACGAAAACATGGTTCACAAACTATTTTAGGTTCTGCTTCATGCCCCATATTGGATCAGTTTCAATTTGAAAAACTGGAGAGTTATGCTCGGTTTTTACCTCCAAAGTCAGGGGGAGCAAAGATGGATGAAAGCCTTTTTTCTACAAGAGAATACGACGTCCCGTCTGATGCGAATCATCCAAAGGAAGACACTGGTGGCATTGAAAAGAAAGACACGGTGACTTTGGATTCCCGCATTCCTGCTTTATCTACATTCAGACGAAAGAAAAATTTTAAAGAATACTCAGGCAGGAAAACTTTAGTGAATCTCAAATGTGGAATTTTAAAAGCAAAGAAACCGTCAGTTTCGTACATATTCAGTATGAAGGGTGGTGCTGGCCCAAACCACAGAAAAGAATTGGGCTATAGCTCTACAGCCAAAATGGAAGAGATGGCTCAAGGTGAAAAAGTGGTGGCTAAAATATATTCTTTCATGGATAGTACACTTGAGGTTAATATGTATAGCAAGACAGAAAGAGGAAAAGGTATGTTAGGAGAGAGAAGTCTCAGTTCTAAACAAGTAAAGCAAGTCATATCACCACAGGAAGAGGATATTACTTCAGATGACACTAAAGAGAACAGTCTTCAGGATGCAGAAGAAGAAAATGAACAGGAGCCATTAGAAGTAATTCTACAGCACAGCCAACACTTCAAATTCTGTTCTGGCCACAAGGAAGAACTTGGTTTTCATCAATCAGAAAACCAAGGAAGTGGGAAAATTCTGTTTGTCACTGAACAAGACATCTCACAACAAATGCTGCCTCCAGATTCAGTGCAGGGACAGAAGCCGAAGAAAAGCTACCAGACACAAAGTGGTGCAACATATACAGTAAGTTCACAGCTTCCTTTTCTAAAGTCAAAGAAATCACTAACTGATCAAGTTTTAATGGATCCTAAGTGTCCACTTAGGACAAGTGACCTAAGTGTTGGGAGCCATAAGGAGGAATTCTACAGTCATGATAAAGAGGAAAATGCAGAGTTTATAAAAGATCTACAAGCAAATGTCCTGGAGTCTTTGGTTATCGCCACACCTGGTCTATCTGACTCTAAACTGCAGAGAAAGACATTTACATGTAGAGCTTTAAAAAATAAAATTAGTCCCAGATGTGTGATTATGAAGGCAAAGAAGACACCAGTTTCACCAATATTTAATATCTCAGGGAGTGGTTGTCTAAAAAACCTACATCCAAAGACCCTGAAATCACAGATTATTGACTCGCTAATTCATATAAAATGCTCTGGGATCCTGGAAGATCTTATTGCAGAGAGAAGGAAAGGATTAGCACAAGAATTACCAGCAACAAGTCTGGAGTCTTGGGATTTATCCACACTTGCTTTACCTGCATTAAAAAGAAAGAGAAGCAATTTAAAGTACATAGACAAGGGAAATAAAATGAGTCTTGAATGGGTAACTTCAAAGACGAAGAAGGCAGCGGTTTCTCAGACACTCACTATCACAAAACGTGGCACACCCAGCCAGAGAAGGCAAGTCACATGCAACTTCAAAATCATGATGAAACAAGGGAAACCCACGGCAGACATGACCCTAAAAGCCACCTCCTCTCCTGTTCCTGTTTTACTTGATGTGAAAATGCATAACAGAATAAAAGCAGAGTCTGATGTGTCCTGGAAAATGAGATTCAGTCACAAACTGCAACAGCAAGAGGAATCACCAGATGGAGAGAGAGCCTGCTATGCTGACTCCAGTGATCGGCGGGGCCGCGCCTCCAATGTCACGGCGGAGGTCAAAGACCCGTGTGAAGAGGCAGCCCCGTGGAGATCTGAACACCCCAGCTTCATTGCTGGTAAAATGAAGGAGCTTTACGTTGTGAAGTCAGAACTAGAACTAAAGAACTCAGCAAAGATAAAAATCCCAGAACCACTTAACACAGCCCTGGAGCTGCAGCAACAAACATTTCTTACACAAAGTGTACTACAGTCTGTTTCTTGCTCTATTTTGAATTCACTTCCCTTTGAGAAGCAACCAAAAAGAACAAAAACACAAAAGGGCTTACAATATGCAGAGAGTCCAAAGATTTTATCTCCAGTGCTAGAGAAATCAGTTCCTAAATCTTTAACTGTTACGGCACAGAGTGACATCCCAGCTGAAAGAGGCCCTAGAAAGGAACTTGCTAGATCTCCAGAGGAAAAGATAAGGTTGCGAAAGGATTTACAAGGGAGAACCCTAAAGGGCTTTGATTTCTCCCTGCCAGCACCATCTGAATTTGAAGATGGGAGAAATGCAGCAGGAATCCCCAAGTCTAGAAATGAGAAGGCAAAAATGGCATCAATTTTAAAGACAATCAACATTGCTAGGTCTGGTGCTCTTAGCCACGGAAAGGAACAGGACGTCGCCTTGGAAAACACAGCCAAAGAAACACCTCAAAGTATGTCAGATCTATTTTTGAATACCTTCCCTTCACCTATATCCATTTCACCTGCCATCAAAACACATAAAAAAGTAAAAAAGAGAGACCTATTAAGAAATAAAAACAATATCATACAGCCAGAACAACATGAAGGGGAAAGACTCTGTCCCTATTCTTCTAATAAATGGAGCAGCTCAAGCAGCACATCAGAATCAAGATGGCAAAATAGAAAAGAAAGAGAGGGCGACAGAGTTTTATTTGAAGCAGGTCTACAATTCCTGTATAATACAGGAAGGAGAAAAGATCAAAATATGCTTCTTATGGAGCAGGACGTGCGGCAGCAAACATTGGTTTCAGAAAGTAAATTGGAAGCTACTTGTCCTCCTCCGATTCCATTTCAAACTGAGGAGCTGAGCAAGACTATCCCACCACGAGAAGACATACCAAATGGAACAGAGCAAAATATTCCATTTCCAAAATCAGGGAAAACAACATTTGACTACTTAGTTGATGAAACAGAGTCTAGTACTGTGTCTGACGGGAGCCCTGCAAGGAAGCTAGATGTTCATGTTGCAGTTTCCCTACAACCTGAAGAAGAAGAAGATGTCATAAAAACTCCAAAAGTTATGAAACAGAGAGTTGATCAAAATATCTTACCTACCAAATCAGAGAACACAGTACTTGGAGATCCAGGTGATAAAAGGTCTGGAAGGAAGAAAAGTGGTCCCATTGCCAAGAAACATAGAATGCTGCAGAGAGATTTACTAACAACATCCACAGTATCTCTTTTATTTGACTCCGAAAATCAAGAGAAGATATTAAAATTTCCAAGAAGAAAACATCGTAGGGGTCCCAAATGTGTAACCAGGAAGGCAAAGAAGCTTCTTTGTTCACAGATGCTTAATATCACTGAGGACGATAATCTCTACTGTAGGAAGGAACAGCACCACAACTTAAAATCTATAATAAACGACATGCAACAGAATAAAAGCACAACAAATGCATTTTTGTCTCCCATGCCTGTTTCAACTGATAACAAAATAGATATTGAAATGCATATCACATCAAAAGCAGCGGCGGGTCAACCAAGAGTAATACCATACAGCTGTACTTCTGCAGAGCTATGGAAATCAGCATGTGATGGGGAAGTGTGGAAGGCCAACTCAACTGATCTACAAAACAGATCAAGCAACACAATGAAAATGAATGTGCACCATGAAAAGGAAGAGGAAAATACCCCCAAAATATTATCGGAATCAGTTCCACACTATAAGCAACACTTCAGTTTCAGTGCCCATCATATGAAATATCCTGGTTCTTACCAATCAGAATCTGAACTGAATAATTTAGAAGTCAGAAGCACTTGGAATTGGTCTTGTGCAGCACAAAAAATGAGGCCAGAAAAACGCTTTAGAGGAACTATTTTGAAGCCCTTCTCTAGACACGTGATGAATTTTCAAGTTGAAAGAGTGAAAAAAAGTCTTCATACTCAAGAAGGAATTAAATGTATGGGAGGAGGAAAGACTCCATTTCCGAAAACAGGGATATCAGAGACTGGTTCAACACAGTGTGTTCTCTGGGATGGAAATCCTAAGAGAAAATGCGATAGTTGTATTTTTGAGGAAAAGGCAAAGAATCAAAATGACTTAGTAAGAACAGTCTTAAAATATTCAGATTTTCCCAGCTTTGATTCGTATGAACCTAAAAGCCAGAGCTACAAATTAGAGTTTTCAGGCAAGAAAAGTATAATAAATCCCAAGCATGTAACTTTGAAGGCAAAGAAACAACCAGTTTCACAGTTGCTTAATATCACAGGATGTTTTATAGGAAGCCATAGAAGGATGAAGCGGTGCAAATTTCAGTACAAGATGAAAGTGAGGCATTGGTTTGAAGGTGTGGGCGAGGCATCATTCCTTGCTACTATGGGAACTAAGATTCCACCACCCAAGTCAGTGACTGATAAACACCCCTTCAAAGCAACAGCAAGGGGCACTCTGTATAACAAAACACTTCACAGAAATCTGCATGGTCGTATTACAGAGGAAAAGGTAGAGTTACAGGAAAATTCAGCCACAACTTTCCTGGAGCCTATCGATTTCTTTTCGCCAATTTTATCAGAACCTGAAAGCCAGATAAGCACAGTACAATTATTAGAAGAGGAAATCACATTGAACCCCAGACGTTTAACTCTGAAGGAAAAGGAGCCAGCAATTTCACAATTACTTAAAATCAGAGGGCGGTTTACCACAAAACGCAGGAAGAAACTTGGATCCAGTTTAAAAACCAAAATGCAACAGGTACATCAAGGTAAAAATGTGGCTGATACATTTCGAAATACCATGTACTTCACATCAGACCCCTCTGACATTGAAAGACAAAATAGATTCAAAATAGAGATGGACAGAGTATCAAGGTTTCGTCATGTACAACCCACACAAATGCAGTTGCCAGTTGAAGGGCTACTGATTTCACAACCACTTAATCCCACTGGTCATGCTGCTTTAAGCATTAATGAGCAACAGGAAAAGAAGAGAGACAGAAAGAGAGAGAAGACTGCATTAAATGTGGACCTAAAATTTGCATATGAGTCTATGCCTGTTTTATCACACATCACAATGGAGCAGTCACCTAGTACCTGGGGTATCTATGAAGACTCTTCTGAAAAGACACATGCCCTAAATAAAGCAGGTGCTAGTTCTGCTTATGCCTACACACCTATGTATCCTAAAATCATAAAACATAAAGCTAAGGCAAAAACAGCAGATGTGACCAGCATTGTGCATAGCAAACGGATGAGACTGAAGGCAAAGAAGCCACCTGTCTCCCAGCTGTTTCATACTATAGGTTGTGGAATCAGAAGAAACAAAAAGGAACCGAGACATGAAATGAAGAAACAGAAGGAGTCCCAGCAAGATAAAACCATAGCAGATTTGTTTCCGAACACTGTTTGTGATTCTGGATCTCTTTCATCTCAAATTAAACAATTTACAGAAGGAGAAAGGGAGAAAGACGGGCCAAGAAAGCCGATTTACCTTCTTCCACAGGTAGAGCTGGTGACGCCACTAAACAAAAGAAAAATGTCATCTTCACAGTCCACTGATATAAAGAGTACTATATCAAGAAATATCAAAACACTGAAACAGTGTATTAGAGAGCAAACAGAAAAGGGCCGAATCGTTTTACTCGACATTCTCCCAGAGTGTAGAGATCAGTTAGTGATTAGCCAAGAAGTGAAGAAGGAGCTTGACCACGTGAAAATAGGAGTAGCTTTGAACAGAGAAGTCCGCCGTGGTCTAGCTTCCCAGAAGAGGGAAATCAGTTACACTGGGTTAGACATCCCAAGAATCAGAACACGTACAGAATGTGAATTCCTTGTTGCACAGAGAGCACAGCACAAAGATGCAGACGTAGTCAAGCATTCAGTTTCAGTTCCAGCGGGGAGAAGAGTATCCAAGAAAACCAATGTCTCAGTAAATTCAAAAGGACGGAATATATTTCTTAAAGAGTTGGATGCTTCTCAACAGATGACTCGCAAGGAGAAAGAATTCTGGAAACAAGGAAGTATTTCACTGACAATTTGGGGATCTTTTGCCTTCCCCATTATGGAACCTCCTCATTTGAAAAACACAGGAAAGGTAGCTGAGGAAGATACGTCCACTAACAAAAGGACTATTTCACATCTATTGAGAAGAGAAGGCATAAAAGAAACCAATACCTCACGAGGTTCAAAAGGACAGAAGTTTCTTTGCACCAATCGGCTGGTCCGGCAAACTGTGTCTGCAGTGCACAAAGGAGAGGGAAAACCAGATGGCATTCCTGAAAGTATTGTGGGTTCTGTGTCTCGTCCAAATAGAGAGCGTCTTCAGGTAACACAGGCAGTAAATACAAAGAAAGAAGACATAAGCACTCCTATAAGTTTACATGTAAATCCATGGAGAAAAGAGCAATCAAAGTTAATGGATATTCCATTAAGATTACATGGATGGAAAATGACTTTTTCTGAAAAACTGAGGGTGAAGCAATTCCATAGTTCTAACCAGAATAAAGAAAATATTCTGGAACCCGTTTCTTCTTGCCTATTGGATCAGCTCTATAATGGAAGGCTAAAGAAAAAAGTCTCAGCAAAAGGAATGAGTTCAAAAGTTTTGAGTTCAGTGGTAGACAAAGCATTGAATGAAGTAGAGACTCCAGTAGATCAACCTTCTATTAACTTGCATGACAGAAGAAGAAAGGAACATCAAAAAGAGAGTACGTGCAAGGTTCTCCAAACATCAGTTTCTCTTTCCCCGATGGATATACTTCAGATTAAGTTGCCATGTGTAAAAAAAACACTGAAGGCTCCAACATACCACACTGCAAATACAGAAGGGATTGGCTTGCATGTGGAGGGAAACGAAGAGCATCCAGAATGTATACATCATACTTCTCCCAAGTCTGCGTCTCACTCTTCGAGGGATGTATTTCAGAGTAAGACACCATCTGAAGAGGAGGTATCAGAAGAAGTAGTTGGCACTGTGGATTACATTCCAAGCCCAGAAAAAATTAGCTCACTCTTTACAGGAAAAGAGACCAAGGTGCAGACAGATGAATGTAAATCAGCTATAAAACTGTCAAGCTCGTGTACTTCCTTACCATCTCTGTCACATACTAATGTGGATTCGAGAATAAAAGTAGGGCAAGAGAATTCAGGAATACCAAGGAGCTGCCTTCCACCGCTAAAGCTCCAGGTATCACCAAGTGTCAGGAAGACTTCATTTGCAGAGTCCATTAATAGAGGTAGCTTAAGCAATGTAAGAGAATCAGAACATTTGCCACAGGGAAAAAAGGAAGATGGAAAAAATGTAGTATATGTGAAAGACATAATGGGCGTCCAGTGTGTCGCTTTTAAAGGAAAGAAAACACCTTTTAAACACACACTGCATGGAAATGCACCACAGTGGAACAACAAAGAACAAGAGGAAACGATGCAGAAAGATACAAGCGACCTAGAGACAGTTCAGAGCAAACGCCATGCTTCCATTCCGCCTTCACCTCTTGTGGAATGGGACCCTGAAATAAAACAGGCGCTCTTGCAAGGGATCGCAAGATTTTGTCTTCCGTCACTGCCGCTCCAGAAATTATCAGATGCAGTGGGAATGTGCGAGGAGCCGGCTGGTGACATTTTAAGCAGCATAAGAAAGGCAAAATATGTGCCACAGAAAGGTAGAGGGGAAATGGCCTTGGAAGCAATCGGGCATCCCAAAAGAATAGTTTTGAAGGCAAAACAGAGTTCAGTTACACAGGAATTACAGTTGGACGTCAAAGAAAAAGTGAAAGAGATGCCGAAAGATAAAGATAAACAAGATGGGATTTGGAGCAAATCTTGTGTTTCCATCTCTATTCCTCCTGACTCAGAAGTGGACACAAGAATAGAAGGAGATGATGCCTTGCTAATAGAAGCAAGATCTTCTTTCCTACAAACAGAACTCCAGGAGTCCTCAGATGCAGGAACAAGAGCATACAAACAGGCTATTTATGGTGATACCTCAAACAGTGTAAAGGAAGCCAAGCAACAGGATATCATGCAGGAAGAAGAGGAGGGAGTAAAAATGATTAAAGTCATATTTTGGAGGAAAAAGAAATCAATTTTACAGGAAATCCAGCTGGACATCAAAGAGCAAGAAGAGAAGAGACAAAAAATTAAAGGTGAGCCAGATGTCCTTGTGACCGATACTAGCACTTGCATACCTGCTCCTTCTCATTTACAATTGGATACAAAAGTAAAAAAAGCAGACTATGTAACTGAAGTGACAAGATGCTCTCTTCCAGCACTGTCACGGCAGAAATCATCAGATGCAGTGAAAAAAGCAAATGAAAAGTCCACTGACGGTGATCTCACAAGTGATGTACAAGAAGCAAAAGAACACACGCCACAGAAAGAAGAGACTAAGGCAGAGAAATCAGCCAAGAGAGACCTGCGGCACCCAAAAGGGGAAGATGTAGAAAGGAACAAAGCACGAGTACAGGACGTCCCGTCGGATCTTAAAGAGCCCTTGAAAGAGGATCCAGAAAGCAAAGAGCAGGGGAAAGTGGGTGAAGGAGGTAAGTGTGAACAGGAAGTAGTTCTGCCCACGAGCTGGGCTTCTGAATCTCCGCTGACTCACCATGAACTGAACACAGGAATAGGAGGAGAAGAAGACAGGCAAGGGAGAACAAGATCTGCTGTTTCACGGCCCCAGCTACGGAAGTCATCTGATGCAGGGAACAGAGTGTATGCAGAGTCAGCTGGAGATGCTATTTCTAATGATGTCACAGTAGTACCAGAGTATGAGCCGCAGGAAGGAGAAGATAGAAGAAAAATAGTAAATATAAAACACATAATGTATCCCAAAGGCGCAACTTCCAAGGCAAGGGTATCACCACTTCCACCTGTACTCAACACCTCTGGGGGTTGTGACCGCCGAGTTTCAGAAGTACAGACAAGCATGAAAGAAAAATCAAGATACATACACGGAAGAAGTGAGCTAGATAAGGTTCTGACGAGACCTTCTCCGCCTCAGTTTAAATTAAACAAAGGTATAGAAGGCAAGGGAGAGAGACGAGTAACAAGACCCTTTCTCCCACCCTCAGGGCACAGGGAATCATCACACGCAGAGAAACTGCAGTATACAGTACTACCTTTGAGTGCTATTTCCAACGATTCGAAAAGAGCAAAATACGTGACACAGAGAGAAGAGGATGAAGAGAAAACTTTTGAGAAAGACATCATGCATTCCAAGTGTATAGCTTTGAGGGCAAAGAAATCACCCCTTTCCCTTATACTCAAGACAAAGAAACTGCAGGTGAACATCAAAGAACAAGAGAAAGCGGGACAAGAAGATGACAAGCAAACCGTTGTGCTTCTGAGCGACATCCATCCTTTTCTCACTTCCTCAGCTCGTCTTAAGACGGACACAAAAGAGGGGGAACACGAGCCAGAAGTAATAAGAAATGATGCGTCCCATCTCGAGCTCCAAGAATCGTCGCCCCCAGGGCAAATAGCATCTGCAGAGTCCCCTGATGCCCTCGTGAAGAAGGGAGTACAGTGCCCACCACAGGCAGAAGGGGACAGAGCACAGACAGAAGCCAGGAATGACTCAGTGCAGCCGCAGGGCTCAGATTTGAAGACAAAGACATCACCACCTCCTCATGAATTCCGTGTCCCTGAGCGCAGTGCTTCGACCGAGAGAGAGGAGCCTCCGTGTATAAAGGAGAAAATAGAAGAGGAGCAGCAAAGAATGGGAGATCCCGACGCGGCTCTGACACGAGCTCCTCCCTCCACACCTTCTCCATCTTACCACAGCTTGGACACAAGAACCAAAGTCGACAAAGACTTGCTGGCAATGACAGGATTCTCTCCTCCACAACTGCTGTGCCCCAGGTCATGTGCAGGAGAAACCAGATATGCAGATTCCAGTGAAAGCACTAGATCATGTAATATAGTAATACAAGCATATCAACATGTGCCAAAAGCAGAGGTAAGGGACAGAGTAAAAATCAAAGGTGGGAAAGGTAGAAGATTCACCCGAATAATTACCTTGACCGCAGAGATGTTCCCATTTCCACATCCACCCCGTAGAAAGAGGCTACCTCTGAACATTAAAGAGCAAGGAAGAGAAGTGCCAGAAGACAAAAGTGAGCCAGAAACGGTTCTGAAGGAGACCTGTGCCTCCTTACCTTCTCCATCTTCTCCGAAATGGGACACAAGGATGAATGAAAAGGAAGACACGCTAAGAGTAACACAGTCCTGTTTTCCACCACCAAAGATTCGAGATCCATTCAGTTCAGGCAAAAAGCCATATACTAAGTCATTTGATGTTTGTGGGTTAAAAGAGAAGGACAGACTCAAAACAGATACTGAAAACAAAGTGGTCCCAACATCTATGGCTACGAGGGTAAAGGAATTACCACTTTCACCTGCACTTGATGCCAAAAAATTGCCGTGGAAATTTAAAAAGCAAGAGAGCAAGGTGCAGAAAGATGAAGAGGACCTCGCTACGCATCTGGAGGACATTTGTGCTTCTTTACTTACTCTGCCATACCTGAAATTTGGCTCAAGGCAAGGAGAGGGGTACATGGTGAGAATTACAAAACTGCCTCTCCCCCACCTACCGTGCAGGGAATCACAAGATGCAGTGAAAACAGCATATGCAGAAACAACTGAGGGAGAACTTTCAAATGCTGTAGAAAAATGGAAAAAACACGCATTACAGAAAGAAGTGAGGGATAGAGAGAAAAGCGTGGATATGGATAGTAGCGTGGATCCCAACGATAGGTATTTAAAAGCAAAGAAATTGCCTAATTTACTTAGATACAATCTAAGTGACCTTCGATGGAAAACCAAAAAGCAAGAGGGAATGGCTCAGGAAGGTGGGCGTGCGCCCGGTGCGGCGAGGCTGACCAAGACTTGTCCTGGGCGAGCTGCTCTCCTTCCCTTCAGCGCGCGCCCCGGAGAGGAGGAAAGGCCGCCCGCACCCGCCGCGCGCTCTTTGTCCTCAGGCAGCTCCCGGGAATCATCCGATTCTCAGGACAGGGAGTGCGCCGAGCCCATTACCGGTGATATTTTGATCCGTCCACGAAAAGGAGAGCATCATGTGCCCCAGAGAGAGGAAAAGGAGGAAGCAGATAGAGTCAACCTCGGGTTTCCCAAACATCCAGAAAAGAGGATGCAGGAAAGCGAAGATGAAGCAGGTGTGGCAGTGTCCGGCTCTTCCTCGTCTTTATCATCTGCCCCTCACCTGCAGCTGGATAAGGACATCCCGGTAGGTGAGGAACTGCCGGGACCTGCAAGGTCTGTTGCGGAGAGAGAATCAAATACCAGGGAAGTAGTACATACAGAAGCAGTCCGTGGTGACGGCACTCCAGACAGCGAAAACGAGAAACAGCGTGTGCCTCGGGAAGAGGAGCAGGACAGAGAAAAAACAACAGATAGGAGAAATAGGACACAGATCACAGATATAAGTGTGAAGTCCAGGAAATCACCTCCTTCCCTTGGGCTCCACAGAACAGAGCTGCATCTGGACCTTGGAGGGCACGAACAAGAGAAACAGGAATGTGCAGGTAAACCAGCCTGGACACTGCGAAGAAAAATTTATGTTTCCAAACCTCCAGCTGAACTCACACAGGATAAAGGTATACAAGTAGATGAAGGTAGGCTTAGGATTCAAAGACCCTCTCTAATTCCACAAATGCTTCCAGCAGCATCAGAGAGAAAGAGGAGAGCAGACACAGGGGCAATTTGTGCTGTGAGGGAGAGAGAAAACAAACAAGTGTCACAGAAAGAAAATAGGCGTGAAGTGAAAACAGTAGATGTGACGATCGGGATGCATCGCAGGGAGGCCCGGCTCTCGTCGATTTCGCACGTCTTTCACACGAAGGAGTTTGTGTTGAATATTAAGGAGCTAAAGGAAAAGGTGTGCAGAGGTAAAGATGAGCTACCTGTGCTTTTGACAAGGACCTTTTTTTCTGTTCCATCAGCCCCTCCCCTGTCTCTAGATTCAGAGAGCAAAATAGACAAAGATGTGCCAGGATTTACAGGATCCTCTCCTGCACAGCGAAATCTCCAGGAATCCTCAGGTATCCAGAAAACAGGAGTGACGGAGGTAGTTGCTGGTGATGGGGAAATTGTTAAAAAAGCAGAACACTCCGTACCCCAGGAAGCGGCAGTGCACCAGTGGGCCTCAAACTTCCTGATCAGTGTACAGAGAAGGAATGATCCTCCCCGAGTCAAATCCGGAGGAGATTTGAGTCAGTTAGTTTTAAATTCACAGCATGAGGATGTTTATTTAACAGGATTTGGTACCAGAAGTGGGAAAAGGCTGGAGTATTTCTTTACAGGGCAAGAGGTGCAGCCAGAAAAATACAAAACAGAAACTTTCACTACATTTCTTTCCTACCCCACCGGGGAGCCCACTAAAATTGGAGATCTGAAGAAACAAACTGAAATAATGAATAACTTAAACCATAAAATGAGTCCTAAGGTTTTAGTTTCACCACCAAGGAAAATATCCAAGGAAATACATCTTACATTTGGTGCCCCTGTAAGTGCAAAAGGATTTTCTGTTTCAGAGCAAGTTGCCCACCAGCAAAAAACTTTATCAAAAGCATCTCCAGGATCTGCAGATTCATATAAATTGGATAAGCCAGAGAGCGATGTACATAATAATGATAAAGGGAGCAGAATGCTCTCTCCCAGAGTCTCAGCCGCACAGACAAAGGGATCACCTGAGAAGTCGAGAATCACAGCGACAGATGCCTCCCCAGGTATAGAGAAACAAGAGATTGTTGTGAAAAAGCAAGTGGTGCTGCAGTCGGAGAGTGGACATAAGACCTGGCTGGACTCCAGCTTTTCTCTTAAGTTCCCATTTCGAAATGGAAGGCAGAAGGCACCATTGGAAACAGATGTATGCAATGAAACTACAGTGTATCCTAGAATACAAATACTCCCAGGAATACACGTGGATATTACCGTGTTTGATACCATAGGAGGGAAAAGAGAGCAGGGATTGCCAGGTCCAGAACAAGAGGAATGTATTCTAGACTCACTCCAGGAGTCTCTTTCTTCCCACTGGACTTTTCCACTTCAGTCTGGAGACCTGGAGGGAAAAAATAAGACGGACACAAGCATTACTATAAATCTGGAGCAAAAAACATTAGAAGTGGAAGGAGGGGGATTAAAAATAGACAGAAAAATAGCTATCCGCCTGGCAGTGGACAAAACAGAAATGCATAAACACACCGTGGTCAAGCTGGAGGAGAACAAGAAAAGGGACACAAGCAATACCGTAAACCTGAACATTCCATCTCTAAAGGCACAGAAATCTCAAATTAACACTCAGGTGATAACTCATGTAGAAAACACCTGCCCAATCAGGCAAAAACATAAAAAGGAGCTAGAAGTCTCAGGTGCAAAACAAAATATTCAGCCACAGAAATTGTTTCAAAAACATGTTCTGGATTCATTTTATGCCTATATTCCTCTTTCTCTCAAATTTAAAGGCTGGAAAGGCAGATTGACAGTAGCAGATTTGAAAAGAGAATTGAGCCCCAAATATTTAACCATGAAAATCCCAAATCATCCAATTTCACAGATTCTTCACAACATGGGACATGGCACTCCAAGCAATAGAAAGAAATTAGAGTATGACTTGAAGAAACCAAAGAAAATAGTTTTGCAGAGTGAAGATGCCTCAGGAATATTTATAAGAAATCTTTCTATTTCTGCAATGAGTTCATCTCAGACAGAAGAAATAGTAGACTCGGAAACAAATCGAGGAAGAAAAAAGATACTCTGTCTCTCTGAATTCCAGCACAAATCACCAAACACTCAGGGGAACAGCTCAAGCACTGTAAAAGAAGGGGACCAGCATTTTATAAACACAGCTGCACAGGATTCCCGGCCCTTTGTGGTGGAGGGGCAGCGCAAGCAGAAACTCCCCAGTGTCAAAACAGAAGCAAATCTCCGCAGCAAAACAAAAAAAAAGATTTTCCTTCCACAAACAAAAGGAAAAAGGGTTGTTCCAGGGCATGATAGTTCAAGGACCATGAAAGAACCTGACGCGCTTATGACTGAAGATGAAGAAAAGGCACCAAAGCCCATTCTAACACCAACAGAGGGTCTACTCATGTCTGACCATCTGAAGGACAATGCGGACGCCCACATGGAGAGTACCCTAATTATGGTTATTTCCCCTCCAGGTCTAGAAGTACCACAACATGGGATTCACCCATTCAGAACCATGGAGAGTGGCTCACCCCCTCAACAGGGGGGTCAGAGCAAACCCATCCAGGACGCAACCACACAAAAGGTCCAGCAACAAAAAACTTTTCCAGGAATTGGGCCTATGGCATCCCAAGTTAAAAGTAATGAAATAGAAGGAGTGGCACATAGTATAAGTACAGAAAGTTTACTTCCTCTTTATGAAGCAATTAAGAGTGTCTTTGAATCCCAGATAAAAATTATCCATGACAGAATTTGTGAAGATATACTGAAAAAGGTAAAAGCCCCCAAACCCGATGATTGGAAGTCACCGCCATGTGCAGGGAGCCCAGACACAACATCCACAATGATACCTCCCAAAGTGCAGCCAAAGCCCATTTTAAAACGTTTTACTCCCAAAGAAAACAATAAGCTCATTCATCATTTTGAGTCAAAATCATTTGAAATAAAACTGAATCTGATGCCAGAGATGGCAAAACAATCCTTCCAAAAGCTTAACTTTTATCTAAAACAGTCTGTTTCAGAAGATAACCATTGGAGGCTATATCCAAGACCTAAAAACATGTGCTTTGTGTCTCTAGAAGGGATTGATAGTATAAAACTTAACTTAAAACAGAAATACACCAAGGATTCACTGCCTGTCAGGGGAATGAAGACATTGATTGTCAGTGTTTCAAGAGACAGCAAAGAGATCATTACAAAGCTGAAGAGTATCAGTAAGCTAGAAAGTAGAGCGTCTTCAGTGACTTCCGCTAAGCAGATGCCATTGCCTCATATTCTTCAGAACTACTCAGTAGAAGAAGAAGACAAGCTGTGCATACACTTTTCTATGAAAACACTGGAGATTCAAATGAAAGCCTTTCCCAGAATTGTAAGAGAATCTTATGCAATGGCCAGGGCTCAGAATATAAGGAAGCCTTTATCTAAATGTATTCATTCTGGTTTCAAGGTACCAAAACGAAAAAACAGAATTTTGTTACTTTTTGAGGAAAAGTCTCTTCATCAAATAGATCTTGATTTACAATATAAATACCTTCGTTTTCTCCTGGGGCTTCCGGTCAGACATATATTCCCAAAACCAGCTGCACTTCCCAAACATACTCTTAAGTTAAACACGGTAGCAATATGTGAAAATAGAGGTAACAGGGGAGAAAGTGATGGTGGTCTCTGCATTGATAAAGAACTGTTAGAACAGCATATCACTTTCAAGAAGCAAAGTCCTCATGAAAACTCAAAATTGAGAAAATTCCTGGAGCCACCGCTTGTGTGTGCTCCTGACCCCAATCAACAAGGCCCAGTGGCGAGAGACACTACAGCTCTTCCAGAGTTAAAATCTCACAGGACTCTGGAAAAAGATAAACAATGTCATGTATGGTTTCAAGAAACAGATACATCCAAATCTTTTGATTCAAAGACTCAGGAAAGCACTCCCAGTTTAGTTGATTCCCGTTCAACTCAGATTTCTGAAGATTTTACCCAGAGTCAGACAAATATTGAGAGGTCAGCCAAATCGGAGGAATTCTTAGCTCTTGAAGCACGCGAGAGTGAAGAATGTATGTTTTTAGAAGCCAACCCTTATCTAAGTCAGGAATCACGAAGCATTCTATTTGAATTACAGAAAGGCATTCCTTTGGAAGATCTGTACAAGACGAAAAAAAGGAAAACTAATTTGAAACCATTGTGCAGGGAAGATTTGGGTTCCCAACATGTAAGAGGCTGTAGAAGACACTCCTCAGTCGTCACACCTTCCTATGAATCCCACAAAAGCAGGAAATACAGGTTGTCCTCTAAAATGCCATCTCCTGACTGGTTGTGCCATGGTTCCTTAAATGCTGTAGAAGTTCCGTCTAGATCATCTTCTGCTCCATTCAGTGGAGAGAAGGCTTCATGGACTGCAAGGGGCAGAACCAACCATTCTTTAGCTCCCTTAACGGAATCAAATATCAAATTACATCTTGCAAAAGGCCAAGGCAGACCTCACAGACATATGGAAAGCAAAGAAGGAAAGAAGGCCAAAATTGATTTATTTAGAAAGAACAACGTTCATTGGGACTGTGATTACAGTTATACACGGAATAAAGAGAAATGCACGAGAAAGAAGAAAGTCCGTAATTATGAGTCAGAAAGACCAAATTACTGCCCAAGCAAACCTAAGTTACCATCAAAGCTTCCTCAAGAGGATATCAACTTTCATTTTGAAAGAAGACAAAACCAGCCATTTTTTTATGCCTGTATACCAGCAGACTCACTGGAGATTGTGCCCCAAACCATTCGCTGGACTATTCCCCCAAGAACTTTAAGGAAAACAAACTTCAGAGCTCCTCTGGTGGCAAAGCTTTCAAGCTCTTTCAATATATGGACTTCACCCAAAAAGATTTTGGAGTCCCTCCTGGAGTCCTTCAGTCCAGTTCGTCCAAAATGATATTAGCACATCTAGATTCATCTGAAGTGGAAAACTGGTTGCTATTGTGTTATTCTGTGAAAAATAAAACCGCATAAAGTCAAATGGTTTCCTCATGAACTGTTTTCTAAACTGGTATATTTTATTTCTGCAGTAAATTTGCACAATTTTTCTGGAGGACAGGTTGGAAGAGCAGATGACTTTGGGCTTGATCCCACCATGCGGTGGGATCTCCTTTTAGTTTAAGCTGCCTCCTCGTGGTCCCCCAGGAGAGGGGCGGGGACGAAGAAGCTCTCTTTCCATCCCACATGATGCCTGAGGGTGCGTCTGAAGAAAGGGACCCTGTCAATGAGATTGAGAGAGAGTGACCAGAAAGTTGGGAGGGCATAGAAACCAAAGGGAGAGAGTTTTAAACAACAGTGCGGGTTCGACAATGTGAAAGGTTACAAAATACAGGTCTAAGTCTTGGTTTTGAGGGGCCGTATTCCTGTGATGATTTTGTCCTCCTCTTGGACCTGAGCGGCAGCTCATTGGCCTGCACCTGATCACCGTCTGCCACCACTGGGCCACCTGGTCATTTCAGGACCTCAGTCCAGAGCACCTGCCGCTGTGCAGGAACGTCCTCTGAAGGGCAAAAAGTCATCCCGCAGAACTACCAGGGGAAGGGAGACTGCCTCCCAGTGCACCTGCACGACCTGTCTGCCCATGGCCACCTGCCCATGTATTTCCCTGCCCTGGGCTTCAGGGCCCCTGGCTCGGGGGTACCGCAGGCTCACCTCCTGGTGCAAGTGACTGATTTGTGTCAAAATGCTAATGGAGGGGCACCTGGGTGGCTCAGTGGGTTAAGCCTCTGCCTTCGGCTGGAGTCATGGTCTCAGGGTCCTGGGATCGAGCCCCGCATCGGGTTCTCTGCTCAGCGGGGAGCCTGTTTCCCCCCTCTCTCTGCCTGCCTCTCTGCCTACTTGTGATCTCTGTCTGCCGAATAAATAAAGTTTTAAAAAAATACTAGTGGAGAAATGGATGAGAGGTAGATAAGACAAGTTTGGCCATAGATTGAAGTTCGAGGGCTGCATGAGGGGTCCACAGAGGCCCATCCTACTATCCTTGTGTGTAGGTTCAATATTTTTTATAATAAAGACTGTTAACATATTCAATCTGATTGTCAAACCCCATGGACAGATCTCATATATAAGACGCCAGACCATCATTCTGATGACAGAATCTATTAAATTGGTTGTAGTACATGTCTTGGGAGGTAAAGTCTTCTATTGTTAAATATAAAAAACATAATTTCATTATTTTTATTGTTAACATAAAAGTTGTATGTAAATTATATAAAATTAGGTACTTTGCTTGGTTAAAAAAATGGAACATTTTTTGCAACTGTTTGTTTTATTAAGCATGCCAAAATATTCCAAGCATAGTAAATATGTGTTCTAAGAAGATCAAGTAGCATTTATAATAAAAGAAGCATTGTTATTCTATCATGAATATAATGGTGATATGAAAAATGACCATCATAGTATTATCTACAAATATTTTCTGTATCTCCACAAGATAACTATTTTTAACAAAATCATTTCACATCTTAAATAGTAACATTGATTTCTTAATATCAATTATTCAACCAGATGATTTCCAATTATTTCATAAAGTCACTTTCTAAGTTTGTTCGAATTGGGGTATCAAGAAAGTTACACTTTACACTTGGCCTTCTAAGTCTTTTTTAATTCATAGGCTTCTCATTCCATTGGGATTTTTTCCTTACAATTTTTCAAATTGACGAAACCACGTTTTTTGTTCTGTAGAGTTTCCCATGATCTGTGTTTGCTAATAGTGTCCCCATTGGCAGATTGAAATGATTAACTACGGATCCCTAATTGTTCCTTTAAAAAGTCTTCAGAGAGGTTACACAATTTGCAGCATTTGAAATAAAATGTGTTTACTTTGGAAGATCAGCTGTCACTGTGGCAATGCAAACCAGAAGATGTTAGAGCTATAGAGCTCTTAAATAGTTAAATGTTATATAGTTGGAGTGCGCCTTGGGTGGCTCAGGCATTGAGAGTCTGCCTTTGGCTCCAGATCACGATCCCAGGGTCGTGCCCAGTGGGAAGCCTGCTTCTCCCCCTCCCACTCCCCTGCTTGTCCCACTCCTCTCTTGCTTGTCTCTCTCTGTCAAATAAATAAAATCTTTTAAAAAATGTTATATAATTAGAGCTCTTATGGCTGAAATAGCAAAATGTCCTCCCATAAATAATAGGGGAGCGATCGAGTGATTAGTTCTTGCATTGTGACTAGTTTTTACATCATGAGACACCAAATGTCTATTTGTTAATAGAGAAATATTGTAAGATTCTGAATGTAAAAGTAAATATGAAAGGGCATCTTCAGAGTAAGGAATCAATACATAGATCAAAATTTGTAAAGCTGATCAAACCCAAACCATCCTAATCCAGAAAAATGACATTTTTGTTAACTGGTTAATGTACTTTTTGCCAACATTGTTTGGGCTGCACACTCTTTGATTACCTCTTGGAAAAATAATTTTTTATAATTTTTCATACAGAGATCAAAGGTAAACCAATCTTCTAGTGGCTGATCAAAATTTATTTATTACTGACAATGTAGAAAATGCAGGCACTTTTGTTGACTCAGTGGCCATTTTGCGTATCATTTCATTTGGAACCACCAGACTTCATCAGAACTGGATACATCAGATCAGGAAGATGCAAGCCAATAGACTAAGATGTGTGGCATGTTACATTACACACAGATGTCCTTGCTGTTTGTGGTACTGGTATTGGGTCGTACCACAGCAGCAAATGGTGGTAAACTCTGTATCATGCAACCCCTGTGAAGAAAGGAAGTATGTATCCTGTGTGCTCTGCTCTTTTGAGTATATTCTTGTCAGAAAAGAACATCCTTTTTGACTAGGTGTTGTGGAGAATGACTCAGCAGCTTATTTGTTACACATTTTTACATATCTGATGGAAGATTTTCTATAGACCAGTTTCCTATACCTTCTCTCCATGTCCCATTTTTCCTCTGTAATGGACATTCCTGCAGCAGGCACTGTGGAAGGCTTTCACGAGACCATACCCCTGACTCCATGTCTCAACCTGGGACGTGTCCTTCAGAGTGGACAGGATTCCTGGCACCCATTTCTACACGGGGATGGCTAGCATAGCTATAGACAAGAGTGAATGTCAATCACATTTAGCTCCTTGAACCCAAACGAAATGCACCCTAACTCCACTTCCTCTGAGATGGATCCAAAAAATATTTACAGCCTCTCTGATCTCACCAAACATGAAGTCAAATATGAGAGAGGCCAAAGCAAAGTAGAAAGAGAAAATATTTTGAACTAATTACAATTAAAATGCCTCAGATATTTATAAATCTTTGGGGACCCTACAGCTTAAGCTTCTTCAGTTTTTTTGGTACATCTGCTTATGCAAATCAGATAACAGAAATTTATTAATAGCCACATTCTTTTTTTTTTTAAAGGTTTTATTTATTTGTTTGACAGACAGAGATCACAAGTAGGCAGAGAGGCAGGCAGAGAGAGAGGAGGAAGCAGGCCCCCTGCTGAGCAGAGAGCCCGATGCGGGGCTCGATCCCAGGACCCTGAGATCATGACCTGAGCTGAAGGCAGAGGCTTAAACCACTGAGCCCCCCAGGTGCCCTAACAGCCACATTCTAACATCAAACATTATTCAGTGTCTGCCATGTGCCAGGCCTTGTCCTGGGTACTGAACTTATCAAAAATGAAGAAAGCCCAGTCTTGGCTTGGGAAGCTCACAGTTACAGATCAGGAAGAGAAGGTCTTTGCAGAGCCCTGTAACGGGCTCCCACACGCACACACACACACAGCTCACTGGCCCGCGCGCGCACACACACAGCTCACTGGCCCGCGCGCGCACACACACAGCTCACTGGCCCACGCACACACACACAGCTCACTGGCGGCTCACTTCCCCGACACACAGGCATTTGCTCCTGTGTCCTTGCTGGAGAAAACAAAAGCAGTTCTGAGGCCACAGTTATGTGGCTTAAGCCATCTCTCATGAGTTACCCATTTGCAGCGGATGTTGGCAAAACAAGTATCATCCAAGCCAAGTCTTCTGGTGACCCACAGGGCTCTGGGGGAGCTGATAGTCCTGTGTTTCCTTTTGGCTTTAAATACCCAAGTTATAGCAGATGCTGATGGTGCAGCCAAGTACCATTAAAACCAGGTGGAGAGATTTCCACTCAAGTCTCAAGGTAATGAGGGAGGGGGATTTTTCTTAAGCTATCCCAAGATTTAGATGTAGGTGTGAGACTTTCCTAGTTCTACTGCAAACAACTACATCCTTCAAGGGCCTTGACCCATTGCTTGGAAGAAATACAGGAAGCAACAAGAATTCATCCTCAAATCAGAGTCTCCCGAACTTTCTCAGTGCCTACGGTGTCTCTGATTATACCCCTAGACCAAAATAAATACCTAATAATTCTTCCTATTAAGTAGCTTAGGTCTAAACAACCTCATTATTATTCATATATTAACAACTTAGAATTTGTTTTAAAAAACATAAATGTAAAATTTTAAAATTTTATTCTTAGATAACCACAATTGCTTGCTAGAGGGTTGGTTGTAGCTGTTGGGCACTGCACTTTTCAAACTTCAGAATCAGATTGGATACTCCAATTGATTTTTGTGCAGTGTTTTATCTCAGCAAAAGCTAGAAAGCTCAGCTTCACAAGTAAATTAAGGAATGAACAGAAATATAGAACCACCAAGTAATGTAACTGTGAACTACGTTGAGCTAGTAGTTTGCACCATGTCCAACAGATGTCGCTGTGTTTCCCTCACAATTTAAAAATACTCCGTGTGGCCACAGGGCACTTTGCAATTGCCACCTTAAGTTTGTTGCAGTGCTCTATTTCTGTAGTTTGTTCAAGGGCAGGTCTTCAAGAATAACAGGACAACGAAGGTGGTGTGAATGGGACAAAGGGACAGATTACTGAGCGACTAAAGCTGGATGGATTCATTTCTTTCTCCAAGCAGATTACCCTACATACACAGTCACTCTAATTTGTGTCATTTTTGCAACAACAAAACTGGTGAGCCTTAGTATGTTTCCATAATCCATTCACTCCCAGCTCTCTTAGCTAACTATTTTACGCCTTTACTTCTCTCCTCACACCTCTAATTCCTACCCTATCCTCACAAGCAAATGACCTTGCTTTGTACTTCATTGAGATGTGAGGATACTTTAGACAGACTCTTGCCATTTGCACTGACCATGGACGGACGATCCCTGATGCTATCTGAAGCCAATGCCTCTGCCCCTTAGATCCCATTCCTTCCCGTCTATTCAAGGAGTCATTTTAACATTCTTCCCTCTTTGTACTATATCACTGTTTTTCCTTTTTCTACTGGATCATATTATTTCTTCATCTAAAAACAAAACAACAACAACAACAAAACGGGTTCCCCATGGGTTCAGTCGCTTGCACATCCAACTTTTGGTTTCAGCTCAGTTCATGATCTCTCAGTGGTGGGATCAAGCTCCGTGTTGGGCTCTGTGCTCAGTGAAGTCTGCTTCAGATTCTTTTTCCCTCCCCCTCCTGCTCTCACTCATTCTCAAATAAGTAATCTTTAAAATTTTTTTTTAATTAACATGTAATGTATTATTAGCCCCAGGGGTATCGGTCTGTGAATCGCCAGGTTTACACACTTCACTCACCATAGCACATACCTTCCCCAATGTCCATAACCCAACCACCCTCTCCCTACCCCCCGCCCCCAGCCACCCTCAGTTTGTTCTGTGAGATTAAGAGTCTCTTATGGTTTGTCTCCCTCCCGATCCCATCTTGTTTCATTTCAAATAAATAATCTTTTTTAAAAATAAAATAAATAAAAACAAAAACCCAACAGATCAAAGCTCTGAAATCATCTTTTAACCTTCCTTCTACTGCCAGCTACTTCCCCATTTAGTTTCTCCTCTTAGCAAGAAAAGTCCTCAAAAGAATTCTTCAGTCACTATCCCATTCCTCTATTCCACTGACTCATAAATCCACACCAACCATGTTCCCCCCCACCACTGCACTTAAATTTTGATTATGGAAGCCATGAGAAACCCCTGCACTGTGAAATGTAATGCTTTAAATCCAAATTATAAAACCTCTTCCACTCACAATATCTGACCCAGGTGAGCTCTCCCTTTCTCTTGAAACAGTTTTCTTCAGTTGGTTTCCATGATACCACAGACTTTTGGTTTTCCTCCTGCCTCACTCGCTCCCTCTTGTCATCTGCATCTGCTCATTCATCCTCTTTCCCCTCATCTCTTAAGGTACTTGGTTTCCTTTCCACTTCCTTATTGATCTCATTCAGTACCATGGTTTGAAAGATCTATATGTTTAGTTACATCAAATTCATATCACTGACTCAAACTCTCCCCGAAATTCTAGACTTAGTTATCTAATTGCCCTCCTCAATTTTTCCCCTTGTTTGAGTAGTAGATGTTTCACACTCAGTATAACGAAGACTGAAGTCCTGAGCTTCCTGTACAAACTTGTTCTGTCCATAGCCTTTCTCATCTCAGCTGAGGTCGACGCTAATCTTCTGGTTGTTCAGGTCAAAAACCCAAGGGTTTGTGTCTTCTGGTTCCAGATAAGGTGGAGTAACACATGCCATCCTACTTCTTCCTTTAACTATAGCTAAAAACTCGGGATGAAATAGATAAATAGCAGAAGACTCCGAAAGGTGGAAAAAATAAGGCAAATTAATCAGGGACTTTAGGACTCAAAAAAGGGTATGGAGGTGAGTTCTCTGTCTTACTTTCCACCTACTTCTCCTCTCTGGGGACTAGAGAAGGCCAGCACCTAGAAACACCAGGAGCAGACAAAATAAAAACTGCAAAAAATGACTTCTCCCTGTAACCGAAGGACCAGGAAAGGGGAAGCTGAGCAAGGCAGAACCCTTTTGACTCTACCTGTCCCACTCTGCACAAATACCACAAACTATACCCTTTCCTCTCTCCACGAAGTATTGTAGCCCCCCACTGGCACGTGGGCTGAGCCTTAATTCCCTCCCTGTCCTGTCGTAATGAGGTGATACATCTTCCTCTTCCTACCAGAGTGTGGGTAAGGTTTCCATGGAGACTATAGGTGGCCCCCAGACTTTCACTTGCAGTAATGAGGGGGTGCTTCAAGTGGGGAAAAGATTACTTAGAGAAAGATGCGTGGGAAGAGAATTCCTTACATACGCATATGAATCAGTAGGTCAAGAAACCTATGCACGAATGTGCCAGAATCAAACAGCAAACGGTTTTAGAAGTGAATTCTACTGTGAAATGCTAACTGGGATTCAGACTGTCCTCTAAGTAGCACACAAATAAGCAGACTAAAATAACGGTGCAAAACCTTTGAAAGCTAAGTTGACATTTCAACAAAAAAAAAAAAAAAAAAAAAAAAAAAAAGGAAAGGAAAGAAAGAAAAGTAAGAAAAAACCAAACAAACCAAAAATGGAACAGGATGTATGTGCTAAAGGGTAGCTACCTGCCAAGTTAGAAGAGTTAAAGAACTAGATTCTCAGGATATCTAAAAAGTTCAGAACACAATCAAATATTAGTCACCACACTAAGATCCAGGAGCACCTGACCCCACTGAGAAAAGACAATATCTGTCAAAGGTTTTAAAACAATCATCACAGAAATGTTCCACTAAGCAAGTAAGAACAGATTTAAAAAATGAAGTCTCAGAAAAGAAATAGAAGATATAAAGAATCAACCGAAATGTTTTAACCGAAAAATGAAATTAGCAACTTCACTGAATGGGCTCAAGAACAGAATCGAAATGACAAAGGAAACAGCATGTGAATTTGAAGGTAGATCAGGAATCTGAGGAATTCCTAAAGAAATTTTGCCAAGATATATCATCATAAAAGTTTTGAAAACAAAAGACAAAGACAAACATTAAAAGTATTCAGAGAAATGAAACATTTCCTATATAGGAAAAGAAAATAAGAATAACAGTATATTTCTCATCAGAAACCAAGAGTCCTGGGCACTGGGGAGGGCCTGTGCTATGGTGAGTGCTGTGAAGTGTGTAAACCTGGCGAGTCACAGACCTGTACCCCTGGGGATAAAAATATATTATATGTTTATAAAAAATAAAAAATTTAATTAAAAAAATAGAAACCAAGAATCCTGAAGAGAATGGCCACATTTCCTAAGTGCTAAAAAATAAAAGGAGCTTTTAATAGAGAATTTTATATTCAACAACCTTTTCTTTCTTTAAAGATTTTATTTATTTATTTGAGAGAGGGAGGCGCAGAGGGAGAGGGAGAAGCAGACTCCCAGCTGAGCAGGGAGCCCGATGCAGAGCTCGATCCCAGAACCCCAGGATCATGACCTGAGCTGAAGGCAGACACTTAACTGACTAAACCACCCAGACATCCCAACAATATCTTTTAGAAATGAAGGTGAAATCCATTGTCAGATAAAGGAAAACCAAAATAATTTGTCACCAGTGAATCTTCCCTAAAATAATTAGCCAAAGGGCATCCTTCAAACAGAAAGGAAATGAGAGCAGAAGGAACCGTGGAACATTAGGAATGAATAAAGAACAATGGGAGAGATGAATATATGAAGAAATACAGCAGACTAACCTTTGATGGTTGAAAGCAAGACGTGATTCTCAATGTAAGAGAAGAAATATTTAAAAGAAGTATATTTTAAAAAGGGGATTTGCAAAAGGACCTAAATGGTAAGGTTTTTTTTCCCTTAAGACTGATTGATTGATCTGAGAGAGAACAAGTCGGGGGAGGGACAGAGGGACAGAATCTCCAGCAGACTCGCCACTGTGTGCAGAGCCCAAAATGGGACTTGATCTCGTGACCAAAATCAAGAGACAGACATTTAAACAACTGAGTCACCCAGGAGACCCCTAAATGGTAAGGTTTCTCTATTCTGCTATTAACTACTATTTAAATATGTTCGTGAAGTTCCAGGCAGACTTTCAAAAGACTAGTGCATGAAACCAACCAGAATCAACCCCAAAAAGTTTTAGAAGTGAACTACAAACACCCAGAATCAGATCCTGAAGTGTATGTGTGTGTGTGTGATATTTATATATATATATATATATATATTTTAAAGATTTTATTTATTTATTTGACAGAGAGAAACCACAAGTAGTCGGAGAGGCAGGCAGAGAGAGAGAGAGGAGGAAGCAGGCTCCCTGCCGAGCAGAGAGCCCCATGCGGGACTCGATCCCAGGACCCTGAGATCATGACCCGAGCCGAAGGCAGCGGCTTAACCCACTGAGCCACCCAGGCGCCCGATACTTATATTTTTAAATTATATATACCATAATGTATTTTAAGTTATATATATGCATATACATACACATATATGATATATTCAAAGTAATCTTTGGCGGAATCAAAAAATCAAAATTGATTGCCAAATACCTTCGTGTAATTCCCTAGAGGATGCAGGAAAAGGGAAACATGAACAAAACCCAGAGGGAGCAAACATTTACAAAACACAATAAAATGGTAGACTTAAGTCCTAACGTATTATTAAGTCCATAAAATAGAATGAAATCTTACTGTCGGTGACAACATGAATGTTAAGTGAACTAAGTCCGACAGAAAAAGATAAATACTATGTAGTCTCAATTATATGTGGAATCTGAAAACAAACAAAAACCAAAAAAGGAGCTCACAGATACAGAGGTCGTGTTGGTGGTTGTCTGAGGTGTGGGGTGGGGGCGGCAGTATGGGTGGAGGGGGTCAGAAGAAATCCGACAGGAAGAGGAAGATGCCCGGAGATCAACCGTATTTCTTACAGAGCCCAGTGACAGATCTACGCAACTGAACATTCCATTTCTTCTAAAATTCCCTACCACCAAAGCTAGGTTCCTATACTTTCCCAATTTCATTTTAAGATGCATACAAATTTCTTATTTAAGTTGTTTGCTGGTTTTCTTAAAATACTGTCAAATACCTATTCCCAATCCCTTCTGCACAATATATAAACAATTCCATGGCTTTTCTAGCAAGTCAGATATGCTCCCTAAATATCCAGAAAAGCAGATTACCCCCTCTCAGCCAACTCATGAGTAGATTTAGAACATCCATATCATCATAGGATTACCAGGATTATTACAAAACAAGCCATATCACCTCTCCTTGCTGACAAAAACAGACTGGAACTCTGGAAAAGAAAGCTTGCCCTGCTGCCAAGAATCTCAACTGATTGTGAGCTCCCGCATGCAACATTTACCAGGCCTCAGCATTACTCTGTGCTCATTCCAAGTTAATGTGTCATCAGTTCTTTAAAACTCAGCTGTTGCTGGTGTATCATTTTCCCAAGGGAGTAAGTTGCAGCATACACTCTAAACACTAAATAATACCATCCTGATGTACAAAGCAAAGCCGTGGGACCACCCACCACACCATGAGTGACCGTCTCATTAGGGAAGTTCTGGCCCCTCACGTGAGCCAGGGAGAGCTCATCAGCCGGCACATATTAAGCACAAGGGATGCCAGATACACATTATAGCATGTATTCTCCACACAGACCTGCTATTACTACCCTCTCCATTTTACAGATGTGGAAACTAAGGCTCAAAGTTTCAATATCTTGCCTAAAGCCGCTGGTTAAGGGACAGCATTAGAGCTGTACACACAGTCTAATTTTAAAGTCTCATTAAAGAAAAAAAATATTTATATTACCTTGAAAGATGAGATTTCCAAGGTGGCTCCCTCAGGCTGGTTCACCTCTGGGTATTAAAGTGTGGGGAGCTCCGGTCTCCTCTCTGTCACTCCCTGAACCGGCGCCCCGACTCCACACTCTTGTTTTTCCAAAGCTGCTGCTCATCCAGGGCCAGCGGAAGTTAATGGGCCCGTGAACCCAGAGCTGACGAACCAGGAGCCATGGGATCGGCCCCTTTCTGCTACGATCGCGGAACCTCCATGGCCTCTCTTCTGTTTGGGATCTCTATATCCAAGAGCCTAAAAAAAAGATGCTTGACTTTTAGTTAGCTTTATCTCAGCTGTCTTCTTTCAGCCTAACCAACCATGAGTTGCAGTGAATTCTCACGAAGCTTTTCCTGACAGGTGACACCAGCCCAAGTGATTTCTTTCTTCGCTGAATTCATGGCTCATCGTCTGCCATGGCTCATGCTGTCCTGACATGATTCTTGCCCCAGGACCCAGGAAGAATACAAAAAGGACCCATGTGCCGTTTGTCTAAATATGGAAAGGTTATAAATCAAACTAACAAGCTGTTATAAAAAAGTGTTATATCCTTCGGCTGTGACAAATCAATCTTCATAATACCCTAGAAGCCCAGGCTCAAATTCAGGATTCTCAGACTTCCTGGAGATCTGCTCTGGAAAGCGACAGTGCAGAGGGAGCTACTCTTGGTGGAGGACGCTGGCCCACAGTCCACCCCCCTTCCTTCCCAACCTGGCTCCATTCCCACAAGGAAGGGGAACATCGTGCTCACGCGTGTGACACACTTGCATACACAGACAAGCTTCATCACACACACACAAATACACACGGAAGTCCCTTGCCCACCACTGGGTCCTTCCTTGTGCATTCATTCCCAGACTTGAGAAGAAGCACGTTCAGATCCTAGGAGTTCACTCAGGTCTGCCGGGAACCTGCAGCACAGTCCAGAGGAAAATGGGTTGTCATGACCCTTTCTCTGCACTCCCATATCACACCCTGGATACTCCTTGCCTGAAAGGTGGGCTCTGCATGGAAGAGAGTTGGGTGCTCTAAGACCTGGGTGCAGAGCAGGGTACCCTCTTGTGGGCGTCTCCAGGTGGTACTTTGTGGCATTCTTTTTACTCCGTCTGTTATCTCTCCTATTTCTTCTTGTCGGAGAAGTTCTTCAGACAGTTTTGCTTCCTGTGGGTTGCAGAATTTTCCCATCAGCCTATTGACAGGGATTTCTTTGCACAAGGCCTTTTCTAACGCAAGATTCCTTATTTAGCATTTATACAGAATTCTAGAAACCTAAACAATCTGTCATCAACCATTTTCAGTTAACCATATGTCTCTAGAGTCATAGTTCAAAAGTATTCTCCATTTCACATTTTTTCCATCTTGAAGTCGATTTTCTAATTAACATTTATTGTAGCTAGCTTTCTGCAGTCTATTCGCCACATGGAGTGTGAGTGTCACAGTCTGGAAACCACGCGTGTCCCCATCTGTGTCTCTGTTGCCACCTGGTTAAGTGCTACTTTGGCTGGATATGGATTCTTGGGTTGAAACCTTTTTTTAGCTGCAGTTCATAAATACTATCTGTTTCCTAGCCTCGAGTGATGACAGAGGAGATATTCAATAGTATTCTCAACCTTTTTCTTCTGTAAGTTTATTTTTTAGTGGAAGTTCTTCAATTTTCCTTTATCCTTGGAGTTCAGAGCTTTTCCAGGACTGGCCCGCATCTAGGTCTGCAGTCTTCCCGGGAGTAGGATAGTCCTTTCAGTTCCCAACTGGGGTCGTTCTCTTGTTTAAGGGTCTCAGTGTATTACTGTTATTGCCTCTCTCTTTGCTCTTTATCTCCTCTGGAAAACCTAGTGTTTGCACAGAAGGTCTTCTAGATGTGTCTTCCATGGTTCCCATTCTTCCCTTCATGTTCCAGACCTGTTTTTTTTTTTTTTTTTTTTTCAGACCTCTTTTTGAGACTATCTTCCACGTGATCTCCTGGGCTACAATTGTGAGTCTTAGCCATGAAAAACCTCTCCTTTAATGCATCCACTGATCTTTTTTTTAAAAGAATGGTTATTTTTATTGATGGATTTTATAGCATTTTAATTGACGGATAACACATAAACAGGCACAGATCCTAAGTGTCCAACTCAGACATTTTGGAAAATATACTCATCTAACCATCACCCAAATTGAGACACAGAAAGTTGCCAGCATCTCATGTACCTCCTTCATGACCCCTTCCAGAAATCACCACTCCCACATGAATCACTGTTCTGACTTTCATCACTATAGGTTTGTTTTGACTTATTTTGAACTTCATACAAATGGAGTCATAATAAATATGCACTTTTAAAAAAGTCATCTTTATACCCAGCATGGGGCTTGACCTTACAACCCCAAGATAAAAAATGGCATGTTCTACTGACTGAGCCAACCAGGTGCCCCATAGAATATACACTTTCTGTGGGTGGCTTCGCTTGTTCAGCATTTTATTACTCCATTCATCCATTTAGAATTAGGTCATTTATTCATGTTGTATAATTTTCCATTGTATGAATGCACCATAATTTCTTTATCCATTCTAATACTGATAGACAAACATGTTGTTTGCACCACTTGGCTATTTCAGTCTTGGGAAACATGCTCTTACAAGCATGTGGATAGGGGTACATGCATTTGTGCACATCTGTAGTGTATACTCCTAGGAGTGGAGTTCTGGTGCAAAGGGCACACATGCGCTCAGCTTCATTAGATGCTGCTAAGCAATTGTTCAAAGTACTTATACCAGTTCAGACTCTCACAGCAGATTGTGAGAATTCCTGTTGCTTCACATCACTGGTAGCACTCGTATATAATAATTTTTGTCCCATTATACCCATTCTGTTGGTTACTAGCAATATGTTATTGAGACTTTAATTTGCCCACTTGTTTCTCATTTAATAAACTGCTATCCACTAAACTTACTAAATTCAGTTATTAATTCTAGTACTCTGCCTGCAAATCCTTTTGTGTTTTTTTTTTCCCTCGCATACACCATCAAATCTGAAAAATAATGGTAGTTTTATTTCTTCCTTTCATTACTACACGCATTTAAAATTTTTTCTTGCTAGAACTCCTTGTTCAGTGATGAGAGAAGTGGTGACAGCTGGTCCACGGTCTCATTCGCAGTCGCAGAAGGAAAACCTTCAGTACTTCAGCGGGAAGTATGATGGATGCTGGGAGCTTTTTGTAGACGCTTTCTTTGAGGCTAAGAAGTTTTTGTTCTATTCCTAGTTTCCAACAGCTTGTTTAATCATGAATAGTTGTTACTTGTGATCAAATGTGCTTTTCTAGATCCATGAGATGATCATACAGCTCTTCTCCTCCCCACCCCCTTCCTAGTAATGTAATTTTGAGCATTAAACCACCCTGACATTCCCGGAATAAAACCCATTTAGACATAACATATGCCCTTGTCGTGCATAACTTGATATGCTGTTATTTTGTCTCCTTCAATTCCCTATTGAATTTTTAAAAGTGAATTCATATGTTATGTTTAAGTCTCTTTGAATGTTCTTTTTTATGCACTTATGCTGGAGTTACCATCTGGGCCTGTTTAGAAATAGCGTCACTAGGCCCTGCAAGCTCAGTGCATTCTGTTGCATCCACAGTGTCCTCTTTTGCTCCTTTGTGGCTCTCTTCATCCCAAGGGGCTCAGTCTTAAATTTTTTTTTTTCTAATAATGTATAAGTAATGTTGCTGGTGTGGCTGCTTTTACATCTGGATGTCCGGTAGGGATTTCTGTGACCTATGCTTGTATTTCCCATCCCATAAGTACCAAAGGGGATGGTTCTGGTCAGGAAGAGGTGATACAGAGAAGTGACGGTGCTCTTGGGGACTCACACACCTAACTCCTATGAACTATATGTCCCTGTGACCAATGGTTATGTCCAACGGGCAGAGGGACACAGCCTCCACTTCAATGCAAAACCCAAGGTGTGGGACTGTGACGTCCCTGGTGTGACCACCAAGCACACCCCTTTTGAAAACTGCTATTAATTACTCTTGGGCTCTGACTGAATGCACACCTGACTCACGGAGGCTGTGTGACCTGATATCCCCGTCACGGGGTGGGTAAATCAGAGTCAGTGACTAACACAGTGGGAAGGACCCAACGAATCTCACTTGAAAAATGGCATCTGGCCAGCCTGACCCCAGCAGCACCTTGGCTTTATAGGAAAAGGTGGCTTCTAGTCCCCTGAGTAAAATGTTATCGCCCACTTCACCACTGAAGCAAGCCTTCTGGCTCTGTAGGGCCCTCAGCTCATAAAGGGGCACAATTAGGGGGATAAGAAGCATAAAATCATTTAATTCACTCAATGAGTTGAATATATGAGCAAGCTAGAGAGAGAAACTTAAGTCATTGGACATCACTGGAAGTACCAGAACCCCAATTTCTTCATTTGAAAATTGGCAATTAAAAGGAAAGAGTTAAGCACTCACCTTGTCTTTCAGAATAATCACATAGCCCTAGTAGAAGAGAGAAAGTCCCTTGCTTATAGGAATTCCAGCTAATAATTGTAAGAAATGATAAAATCAGAAAATCACCATCACTTTGTCACCCTTAATGAAATAACTGAGTCATGCAACAATCATCAAAGGATATTATCACATGACCAATGATTGGTGGAAAGCTATAATGGAGAGATCAGGCTGTTACCACCCGAACCCTTTGATCAATCTTAACATCACTAAAAATAGAAACCAGATGCCTCCTGATGTAATTCAATATGAAAAACACAGCACCAACTGTCATATATTCTTGCCAAAAAAAAAAAAAAAAAAAAGTTAAATCTGATCTAGTCAATCCTCCTCGGTGAGCAGGAGGAAACACAGGGGATGGAGAAAAAAGTCAAGTAAAATCACAAAGCAGCAAAGAAACGAATCAGAATGTGGGACATTCCGTGGGACAACTGATCTAACTTACTGAATAGGCTGTGGTAGGAAAAAGGGCAGGGGGGGAACTCCGTTTGATTAAAAGAGACTCAGAAAGCACAATAACCAAGTAAAGTGAGTGGACCTTGATTCTGTCCTCATTTGAATAAACAATCTGTGTAAATATTTTTGAGACAATTGGAAGAATTTGATCATGGTCTTTATTATAAAAAGATTCTGAAGAATTATTGCTGATTTTATTAAGTGGGATAATAACATTAGGGTTAAGGAAGATAAAGTTCTTATATGTTAGAGACTGAAATATGAGAGAGGGAAACGACATATTGCCTAGGATTTTCTTGAAAATAACAAAGAAAAAGGAATATGGAAATAACATGAGACGAAAGTGGGAAATCTCAGTGGCTGCTGAACCTGGATGAATGCTACGTAGGGATTCATTGCACCATTCTCTAATTTTGTGCATATTTTATGACAATATGATTCAAAGCCTTTTAGACACTAGATTAAAAAACATTACAAAATAGAAATTAGAAACCATGAAAATGAACAGCAAGGAAACCAAATATCAAAATTTGGGGGGATGCGGAAAAATATTCATAGGAAACCTTGTGGCCTTAAATGTTGCAGTTATGAAAAAAAAAAGCAAAGAGTGAGAAAAATAAATAGGGATTTAAATGAAAAACTTAGGAAAAGGCATTCTTCTGCAGCTGGCCAAGACGGAGTAACAAGGAGCTGGATTTGCCCTTCTGCCTGAAACAATGAGTGGCTGCCAAAATAGTGAGCATCAGGCCATTAAGAAAAAAAAAGTAATCCCAGAGAGACAGCAACCAAAGACATGAGCGCTCACTTCCTGCATCAGACTTCTAGGCTGTAGGGAAGGGAGAGGGGCCTGGGAGGAAGAGCACTCCCCACCCCACCCCATCACCCAGTCTCCATGAGTTGAAGAGACAGGTGTCATTGTCGCAGACAAGACAGCCAAAGCTCAAGAACAGAGAGCCAAGAGAGAAGAGAGTGTTTCTTGGAGCTGACAGGGGACAAATAAAATAAAGCACCCACATCCTTTCTCACAGAGCAGGTAAAAGTGGGTGAATTTGAAGCCAAGAGGCAGAAAGTCCATGATCCGCACAACGTATCTGCTGAAAGGGATCTTTTCTTGTATCTCGATCTTTGAAAAGTACGTAGGAACAAATATGATAAAAGGTTAAGTTAACTTTCTAAGTGGTGGGACTTCCAGTGTTTGTGATATCAGCCCTGTAACTTTCCATAAATTTCAAGTTCAGCAAAGAAGTCTTGGTGAGAAAAAGGGATTGATCTATTACTTAAGCTTGAGAAAAGCTGAGCTGGTAGTTCAATCCCCCTACCTCTGAAGAAAGTGGTCTGCCTCGACTGCTTACACTTGTGTGATCTGAAATGTGTTGAAGAAATAAGAAAGTTCTTTCCAGCGTTCACTCATCCATTCATTTACTCATCAAACAGGGAATGAGGATCTTCTCAATGCCAACGATCAGACCAGGTACAGGCTCTCTACCCTCAAGTTCCTCACAGTCCAGTGGGCAAGACACAAATCTCAGACAGTTGAACCGGACCATAACCAAAGAGAATGTAAGTGAGATTATTTACCAGGAAGGGGTTCTAGAAGTCTTCCTGGTTCAGGGATTTCTGAGCCGTGCCGAAGGAGAGAGGCAGGAATGATTTTTTTAGAGACAAAAGTTGTTTGAAAAAATAAAAAGTCCAGTTCAGTCTTCACCTATCAAATAATTAAACCAAGAGAATGGAAGAAGTGAGACCCTATGTAAGAAATGTCTTCAAGAAAAAGCTATCTTCTAAATAAAATAATTATTTTGATGGAGCTAAGGCATTTATAAATAACCTGTAATCCTACGTTTCTCCCTGTGCCCACAGAGTTTTTAAACTTGGGGGCACAGTTAATTTTCTGGCTATCTGTGACGCTGAAGGTTTTAAGCAGTCGGAATAACGCGGCATGCATTTCAGACTGGAGTCAACGTATTCTGGGACAGGTGACACAGATATTGCTCATGAAATGTACATTTCAGCACTTTTGTCTTTTCTTAAGTTAAAGTAGTATAATCCTTGCATGTTCCCTCCTGTTTATCCTGGGATTTTCAAAGAGATACTGCAACGTAAGATTGTTGTTTTCCATGTATGTGCAACTGAGTATTTCTGATCTCATTGTCTATGTGTTAAGGCATGCTGCAATTCTCTCCTTTGGGAGAAGTCACTGTGTTGTTCCAATACCTGGAGTGATTCACATGGCTGGAATGACAAGATGATCCCGTATTGGTTCCACCGATAATGCCATCGTGATTGCTGTGCTGGGCAGACAACCAAGTCGGTAACTAAATCAGCTAATCTTTGACACATGTGTAAAGCACTTAAGCTACCCTGCAATTCAGGGTTTCAACTTGCACTGACCTGACGATTGAATTCTGATTTCCACTCAGGGTTTTCTATTAACGTTGTGAGAAGCGATTGTAAAAGACTGACTTGTTAAATGTCTTCTCACAAAACTAACATGGAACCTAGTGATCATAATTAAAGTCTCTTAACTCGTGTTATATCTGGAGGATTTCTGCTGCCATTTACTTTTATTAATTAGTAATTTGGGGGGTACTTTTAGGTTCACAGCAAAATTGAGTGGCAAGTACATGGAGTTCCCAAATACTCCTGTCCCCACAGGTTGCGTTTGACTCCCCTACTGTCACCATCCCCACAGAGGGTTATGTCTACTACAATGGATGAGTCTACATCCACCCATCACTACCAATCAAAGCCCACAGTTTACATGCTTGGTGTTGCAAATCCTATGGGTTCCAACAACTATATTGTGGCATATACCCATTGTTGTAGCATCATACAGAAGAGTCCCATTGTCCTAAAAATCCTCTTCCCTTGGCCTTGTCCTCCAATCCCTGGCAACCAGTGGGTTTGTTTTTTTTTTTTTGTTTTTTTTTTTACTGTCTCTGTAGTTTTGCCTCTTCTAGAATTCATGTAGTGGGAATCAGATGATAAGTAGCCTTTCAGACTGGCTTCCTTTACTTAGTAATAAACATTTAAGGTTCCTCCATGGCTTTTTAAGGCTTTGTTGACAGTTCATTTCGCTTTACTGCTGAATAATATACCATTGTCTGGATGTTTGTCCATTCATCTGTGGAAGGACATCTAGGTTGCTTCCAGGTTTAGGCAATAATGAGTTTATGAGTAAAATTTCTATATGTATCTGCAGGTTTTGTGTGGACACGTGTTCAATACCTTTGGGTAAAAACAAAGGAGAACTAACAGATGGATAGCATGGTAAGGATATGTTTTGTAAGAAACACCACACTGTCTTCCAAAGTGGCTGGACCATTTTGCATTCCCAGGATTCCTGTTGTTCCACAGTCTGTCCAGCATGTGGATTTTGGCCATTCTCATTGATGTGTGGTAATATCTCATGTATAGTGGTTCTAGTGATCATTTCCCTGATGACATCTGGTGTGGAGCATTTTGTCATATGCTTATTTTCCATCTATATATCTTCTTTGGTGAGGTGACTGTTTAAGCTCTTCAGCTCATTTTTAATCAAGTTGGTTTTTTTGTTGTTTTGAGTGTTAAGAGTTTTTTGAATATTTTGGATAACAGTCCTTTATCAGATATGTCTTTTCCAAATATTTACTTTAGCCTATCATCTGTCATATTTCTTGACATATATTTGTCTTTTGCAGGGTAGAATTTTTAATTTTAGTGAATTCCAGCTTATTAGTTATTTCCTTCATGTTCAGAATTTGTTTTTATTTGACTAATTATTTTCCTTTTTACTCTAATAAAGATTACTGTCCTGTAAGCATCCTGCTGCCCTCACAGAGATAACTGAAAATTTCCTCCCCTTATTTCCCCTAGTATCAATGCTGGTGCCTTTTCTGTAGATCTCACAAAATTGTTCTTAGCATTAACTGAGATGTTTATGAATAGATTTTGAAAACTGAAAGCAGCTGTACACATCAGGCGGCATGAGCAGTCTCTTGAAAAGGCACACACACTGACACGCAGGTACATACATGCACACACAAGCACACACATATTTTTTTTCCTTTCATGGCACCAATTAAAAAGAGAGTGGCTTCTGGGTGGTGGGGGGGGGGGGGTCCAAGATGGCAGAGGAGTAGAAGACCTAAATTTCATCTGGTCCCAGAAATTCAGCTAGGTAGTTATCAAACCATTCTGAATACCTACAAACTCAACAGGAGATGGACGCAAAGATAAGCAACAAGTCTATGAATAGAAAAGCGACCATTTTCTGGAAGGTAGACATGCAGAGAAGTGAATAGGAGGCAATATTTGGGAAAATAGACCACTGGGGGAGGAAGCCTTGGTTTGCTGGTTCCCAGCAAGCAGAAGAGCAGCGGAGCACAAAAACAGAACTTTTAGAAGTTGACTCCATGGAGGGACGTTGCTCCAGAGGCTAAGCAGGAGGTGGAATCCGTGGTGCGACAGTGTGGTCTCAGGACCCTCAGGGGTTACAGAAAGCCTGGGGGTGCCACAGTGTGACAGAGTTCCCAGGTATTGGCACACGGAAGCAGGCTGCAGACATGGAGCTGGAGTGGGCTTTCAGCTTGGGTTTGCCATAAATCGTGAACTGAGGCACAGTAGGACCACTGCTCTTTGAGCAGGGACCCTTCAAACAGCAGATCTGGGAAGACCGACCCCCCCACCCCCAATTCCTCCAACAGGAAGAGCAGCATAGGAACACACCACAGGAATCTGTTGGGTTTGGAGACTCCAAATGAACGCCAGGTGCCAGAGACAGAAACAAGCAATCACAGGCCAGGAGAGTACAGAGTGTGGCTGGAGACCAGGGAGGCAGGAGTGATTGACTGCTTTTCTCCGAGGGCTTACAGAGGAGGGGAGCCCCTGAGCTCTCAGCTCCTCTGGGGCCAGAAATTGGGAAGCCACCATTTTCATTCCCATCCTCTAAAGCTGTTCGGAAAGTGTTCAGGAAACAAAAGCTACCAAGAGCAAACCCTAGCAGATTACTTAGCCTGGCCCCTGGCAAGGGTGGTGCAATTCTGCCTTGAGCAAAGACACTTAAGAATCACTGCAACAGACCCCTCCTCCAGAAGATCAATAAGAACATCCAGCCCAGGCCAAGTTTACTGATCAGTAAAAACTGCAAAACTCCTGTGCTAGGGGAATATAGCACATGGAATTCATAGCTTTTCCCTCATGATTGTTTAGTCTTTCAAAGTTAATTTTTTAAATTTTATTTTTTTCTTTGAATTTTTCTTCTTTCCTATTTTAACCAACATCTTATCTTATCAATCCCTTTTTAAAAACCTTTTAAATTTTTCATTTTTAAGTTATATTCCATCTCTTCATTGTATTTAACCTTATTTTTGTATATATGTTTTTCTTTCTTCAAAATTTTGGGAGGCAGTTCCTTCTAACAGACCAAAATATACCCAAAGTCTAGTGTATCTGTTTTATTCACCAGCCTGATCATATTCTCTTTCTTTTTCTTTTTCTTTCCCCCTAGTTTCACCTCTCTTCTGATCTGTTTAATGTATATTTCTCAGGGGTCATTATTACCCTTTCAGCATTTTGTTCTCTCATTCATCTATTCCTCCCTGGACAAAGGACAAAACAGAAAAACTCACCTGGAAAAAAAAAAAAAAAAAAAAGAACAAGAGGCAGTACCGACTGCCAGGGACCTAATCAATATGGACATTAATAGGATGTCAAAACTAGAATTCAGAATAATGATTATAAAGATAATAGCTGGGCTTGAAAAAGAGCATAGAAGACACTAGAGAATACTTTTCTGGAGCAGTAAAATCTAACCAAGTTGAAATCTAAAAGGTTATTAATGAAGTACAATAAAAAATGGAGGCTCTAACTTCAGGATAAATGAGGAAGAAGAGAGAGTTAGTGATATAGAAGACCAAATGATGGAGAATAGGCAAGCTGAGAAAAAGAGAGATAAACAACTACTGGATCATGAGGGGGAGAATTTGAGAGATAAATCATAGCATAAAGTGAAACAATATTAGAATAATTGGGATCCCAGAAAAGAAAGAAAGAGAGATAGGGGCAAAAGTACATTGGAGCAAATTATAGAAGAGAACTCCCCTTATTTGGGGACGGAAACAGGCACCAAAATCCAGGAGATACAGAGAACCCCTGTCAAAATCAATAAAAATAGGTCAACACCCTGTCATCTAATAGGAAAACATACAAATCTCAGAGACAAAGAAAATCCTGAAAGCAGTGCAGGATAAGAGGTATGTAACCTAAAATGGTAGAAACAGATTGGCAGCAGACCTATCCACAGAGACCTGGCAGACCAGAAAGGACTGACATGATATATTCAAAGTACTTAATGAGAAAAATATGCAGCCAAGAATACTGTATCCAGGAGTGCCTGGGTGGCTCAGTGGGTTAAGCCGCTGCCTTCGGCTCAGGTCATGATCTCAGGGTCCTGGGATCGAGTCCCGCATCGGGCTCTCTGCTCAGCAGGGAGCCTGCTTCCTTCTCTCTCTCTCTCTGCCTGCCTCTCAGTGTACTTGTGATTTCTCTCTGTCAAATAAATAAAAAAAATCTTAAAAAAACAAAAAAAGAATACTGTATCCAGCTAGGCTGTCACTGAAAACAGACGGAGAAATAAAAAGCTTCCAGGACAAACAGAAACTAAAAGAACTTGTGATCACCCAAACCAGCCCTACAAGAAATATGGAAAGGGGTCCTTTAAGCAAAGAGAGAACCTAAAAATAACACAGACCAGGAAGGAACAAAGACAATATAAAGTAACAGTCACCTTACAGGCAATACGATAGCACTGAATTCATATCTTTCAATAGTTACCCTGAATGTAAGTGGGCTAAATGTAGAAGGGCTAAATGCCCCAATCAAAAGACACAGGGTATAATACGGGATTAAAAAAAGCAAGACCCATCGATACGCTGTCTGCAAGAGACTCACTTTAGACCCAAAGATGCCTCCAGATTTAAAGTTAGGGTGTGGAAAACCATTTATCATGCTAATGGCCATCAAAAGAAAGCTAGGTGGCAATCCTTATATCAGACAAATTAGATTCTAAACCAAGGACTGCAATAAGAGACAAGGAAGGACACTATATCATTCTTAAAGGGTCTAATCAACAAGACCTAACAATAGTAAATATCTATGCCTCTAACATGGGACCAGCTGATTATGTAAGCCAATTAATAAGAAAATCAAAGAAACACCTTGACAATAATACAATAATAGTAGGGAACTTTAACATCCCCTTCATTGAAATGGACAGATCATCTAAGCAAAAGATCAACAAGGAAATAAGGGCTTTAAATGCCACACTTGGACCAGATGGACTTCACAGATATATTCAGAACATTTCATCCCAAAGCAACAGAATACACACTCTTCTCTAATGCACATGGAACATTCTCCAGAATAGGTCACAAATCAGGTCTCAACTGGTACCAAAGGATTGGGATCACTTGCTGCATACATTCAGACCACAACACTTTGAAACTGGAATTCAGTCACAAGAGGAAAGTTGGAAAGAACTCAAATACATGGAGGCGAAAGAACATCCTAATAAAGAATGAATGAGTCAATCAGGAAATTGAAGACTTTATATAATTCATGGAAACAAATGAAAATGAAAACACAACTGTTCAAAATCTTTGGGATGCAGCAAAGGCAGTCCTAAGAGGGAAGTATATAGCAAGAAACAAGAAAGGTCTCCAATACACAACCTAACCCTACACCTAAAGGAGCTGGAGAAAGAACAACAGGTAAAGCCTAAATCCAGTAGGAGCAGGGAAATAATAAAGATTAGAGCAGAAATCAATGAAATAGAAACCAAAAGAACAGTAGAACAGATCAATGAAACTAGAAGTTGGTTCTTTGAAAGAACTAGCAAGACCGATAAACCGTTGGCCAGACCTACCAAAAAGAAAAGAGAAGGACCCAAATAAATAAAATCATGAATGAAAGAGGAGAGATCACAACCAACATCAAAGAAATAAAAAAATTATAAGAATATATTATGAGCAACTATATGCCAACAAATTAGACAATCTGGAAGAAATGGATGCATTTAGGAGAGCATTCCTAAAGATGTATAGACTACCAAAACTGAACCAGGAAGAAACCGAAAACCTGAATAGACCCATAATCAGCAATTAAATTTAAACAGTAATCAAAAATCTCCCAACAAACAAGAACCGAGGGCCAGATGACCTCCCAGCAGAATTCTACCAAACATTTAAGGAATTAATACCTATTCTTCTGAAACTGTTCCAAAAATAAAAATGGAAGGAAAACTTCCAAACTCATTTTATGAGCCTGGCATTTGATTCCAAAACCAGAAAACGACCCCATTAAAAGTGAATTATATACCAATATCCCTGATGAACATGAATGCAAAAATTCTCTCCAAAATACTAGCCAATAGGATCCAACAGTACAATAATTAAAAGGATTATTCATCATGCCCAAGTGGGAATTATTCCTGGGCTGCAAGGTTGGTTAAACATCCACAAATCAATCAATGTGACACACATTAATAAAAGGAAGGACAAGAACCACATGATACTCTCAGTTGCAGAAAAATCATTTTACAAAATATAGTATCCTTTCTTGATTGAAACTCTTCACAGTGTAGGGAATAGAGGGTACATACTTCAAGATCATAAAAGCCACCTATTAAAAACCCACAGCGAATATCATTCTCAATGTGAAAACTGAGAGCTTTTCCCCAAAGGTCAGGAACACGGCAGGGATGTCCACTATCACCACTCCTGTTCAACATAGTACTAGAAGTTCTAGCCTCAGCCATCAGACAACAAAATAAATAAGTCATCTGAATTGGCAAAGAAGAAGTCAAACTCTTACTCTTTGCATATGATCCGATACTTTATGTGGAAAACCCAAAAGACTCCACCCCAAAACTACTAGAACTCATAAAAGAATTCAGTAAAGTGGCAGGATATAAAATCAATGCACAGAAATAAGTTGCATTTCTATATACCTTACCAATTATGGGTTGTAAAGATGAACTTTATCAAAGTATCACTAGTTATAATAAATTTAAATTAACCATGACAATAGAAAAAAACTTCATTTATGGTTTATCTTTCCTACAGAAATAGGATAATATGTTGTTTCCATATAAAGTAATCAAAAAGTAGGGGGACAGTATTTTAGGAAATAATATTTTTAAAGCATTGCAGAAAGTTAATTGGTGTAATATTTAAAATACTATCATATAATCATTGTTATATTGTAATAATCATGTGATACAGCTATAATAATTATTTGGTAATATGTTATTAACATTATTTTTAAAATATAATTTTGTATCTTTCAAAATTTTATTTTTGATTATTTCTCATCTTAAATAAATATTACTTTTGTATCCAATTCTGAACTCGCAATTTTATGTTTTTCTTTAAAGAGGATACTCCCTGCTGGTTTATATAAATTTCAGACTTCCCAAACCTGAATTTACTTTGGCCCCAGATCTCATGTTCTGTCAACCCAAGGACATATCTTTTGTCCCCCAAGTGCACCAAAATCCCAAAGACTTTGGATTCCAGAGCCCCAACCCAAATCTAATACACCCCAGGCTTGTGGCGACATGAACTCATTCACTCACTAATGTGGCTCTAATTCTCTCTTCTTTTATGGTAGAGAGGAGGGCCTTCCCTCCTTTCAAGACTAGACAAGCATTTTCTAATGTCAATTTATTTTTTAAATTTCTTTTTAAATATAAACTCAAGTAACATACAATATATGATTAGTTTCAGAGGTAGAGGTCAGTGATCCATCAGTCTTATATAATATCCCGTGCTCATTACATTTCATGTCCATCACCCTACCCTTCTTACCCGATGCCCCCACCTCCCTCCTCCAACAACCCTCAGTTTATTTCCTGTGCTTTACAGTCTCCTATGGTTTGTCTCCCTCTCTGATTTTGTCTCGTTTTATTTTTTCCTCTCTTCCCCTATGATCCTCTGTTTTGTTTCTTAAATTCCAGATATGAGTGAGATTATATGATTATATAATATATAATTATAGTTATATATAATTATATAAGACAATTATATATTATATACAATATATATAATTATATAAGACAATTATATAATTGTCTGTCTGATTGACTTATTCACTTCACCTTATACCCTCTAGCTCTATCCTTGTCGTTGCAAATGGCAAGAGTTAATTTTTTTTTATGGCTGAGTCATATTCCTTGTGTATACATACCACATCTTCTTTATCCATTCATCTGTTGATGGACATCTAGGACATCTTTCTATAGTCTGGCTATTGTAGACATTGCTGCTATAAACACTGGGGTGCAGACACCCCTTCAGATCACTACATTTGTATCTTTGGGGTAAATACCCAGTAGTGCAATTGCTGGGTCATAGGGTAGCTCTATTTTCAGCTTTTTGAAGAACCTCCACACCGTCTCCCAGAGTGGCCGCACCAGCTGGCATTCCCACTGGCAGTGTAAGAGGTTTCCCTTTCTCTACATCCTTGCCAACATCTCTCCATTCCTGACTTGTTAATTTTAGCCATTCTGACTGGTGTGAGGTGGTATCTTGTTGGGGTTTTGATGTGTATTTTCCTGATGCCGCGTGACGTGGAGCACTTTTTCATGTGTCTGTTGGCCATCTGAAAGTCTTCTTTGCAGAAATGTCTGTCCATGCAGAAATGTCTGTCCGTGCAGAAATGTCTTCTGTCCGTGTCTTGATTGGATTATTTGTTCCTTGGGTGTTGAGCTGGATAAGTTCTTTATAGATTTTGGATACTAGCCCTTTATCTGAGAAGACATTTGCAAGTATCCTCTCCTGTGCTGCACATGCATTTTAAAAGCATATTTGAAAACACTTTACCCAGTACCTTATGTGTTCAGAGTGGGAAGGAACATCTGTATCACTTTGTCAGCAAACATGGATGGAGTGAGCTTTTACTTTCTTCTGTAACTTTATGGATGCACACATATCCTAGGGTCCAAATTCCTCTCAAATGAACTAATGATAACGTCGACACAGTCCCTGTAATGTCCAAAAGCGTTGCATGTGCTCTGCCTTTAAGACCTTTAAGAGAAGCCGGGGCATGGTAGAGGGGTTCTCGCGCCCCCACCAACAGACCAAGGCAACAGAGCCTAGAGATGTGGCTTCCCTGCAATCCCCAACTGGAGCCCAGGAGGGCGGGTTTCCCATGGAGCCGCCCTGCCCTCTCTGCTGCTTTCCACCCGGGCTGAGACCGAGATACCGCCACATGTTTTCCCCCATCCATGACACCACAGCTGCAGATGAAAACATGCATTTCTCAGATTAGCCCGCCCTGGAATGGGGGGGAAGAATGAAAGGAATTCCCCCTTTGTGCCCCATCCCAGAATAGGGCCACCAGGTAAACATTCTCTCCTAATAGAAATCTGTTGGGGAAACATTATTACCTTCCTGAATGCCAGTCAACTGCTGTTGCTAAAATCGGAGCATGATTCGTTACCACTAAGTCCCTCTAAAAAGTGCCATTTCCAAGCAGCTGATGGCCATGTGGAAGGGACAGCTGGCGCTGGAGGCGCCAGCCTCTGGGGGAGGGCAGCTGTCAGGCTCCTTTCGGTCACGGTCACTGGTTCCTGGTGGGCCTGACTGGAACCCTGGAACCGAGGGTCTGCTTCTCGCCCTCACTCTCCAAGTTCAATCACTGCGAGCTTTTCTATGCAGATAGATTCATTTGATTCCCTAAGCCGTTATTTATTAAATTTTAAATTAGGAGGAATGTTATTTGCCAACTAAACCCAAATTCCTAGACGTTCCCATGTCAGAATCCGTGATCTAAGCCCGTTTCCCAGGTGTGACATTCCTCCCTGTCATTAATACCACAGGCTTATGACTCAGCTCCAAGGCGTTCTTGGCTGTGTTGACGACATGACCCCTGGTGATTACCAATTGTGATTTACACACGGCTGCAGGGAACGATGCTTCTAAAATAACAAGAAGTTTTCCTTGGAGGGTGAAATCTGTTTTGAGAACCGGCTTGGAAAAAAATTAAAAATAGCAACAAACAACTAAGTTCCCCTGCTCTCCAAAATGCAGGTAAGGCCCTGCAGGCTGTTCCCGGGCATCCAGCGAGAGCGCTCTGTCAGGCAGGTGATGTACGGACTGCTGCGTCTTTCTGGGGGGCTGGTGGGGGGAGCAGCCATGGGCTATTTTTAAAGTGAAATGACTACAGCTTCACTTGTCCTTCCGAACAGGCTGGACACTGTCTCTCGCGTTCTCCCTCCCCGGTAACGTTTATCATCATGGAGAAGGTATTTAACAGGAAAAGGAAGGAAATTCTTCTATGTCCACAAGCCTGGCAAGACTTAAGTGGTGCTTGAATGGTTTCTGAACACCGACTACACACTTTCTGACGGTGGTCTTTCTGTAGCGTGAGGGGAAGCCATCGCGCTCTGTCAGGCAGCCACACCCCGGCCAGAAGGGTTGCGTTCTATCCCCCCCCATGGGCCGGCGGGCCGCGTGTGCGCCTGCGCTTCTGGGGGCTCTAAGCCCTTTCACTGCCCCCGGGCAGCACTGGTGGACGCTCTCCCCTGGCATCTCAGGGGCGGCCCCCCGTGTCTGGCCAGTGAGGGGTGTTGAAGCAGCCTGAAGTCATTTGACGGAAAGGATCATGAACTTGGAGCCGCTGGGTTAGCAGAGAGCAGAGGGACCATAAATTAAGGAATTAGGTTTCACTCTGACCAAACACACTGGAAACCCCACGCATCCCTGAGTGTCGGTTACCAGGGTGTTTAGAAAACATCTAGTTCTGCAGGGAATCCCCAGCCCCCTGGAAGGGAGTCCTCACACAGTCTCCCCTGTAAGCAAGTACAGGGGACACATCTTCTATTTGCCCGACGAGCAATCTTTCCTTTGTAGAATTTTGGTGACAGTCACGTGAACAGCAGTGAGCCTCCCCTTCCCAGTCCCGGGGAACAGCAGAGCACGGGGAGCTGTGATGAAACAAGCCACTCGGGTTCTTGTCCGCGGTCACCTGGGAGCACATGCCCACTGAGGAAGAGGCATGAACCTCATCTGGTGCTTCCCAGTTAGAGAGGAGTAGCTCCGCTCCCTCCAGAGGCGACAGCCAGTAGGACTCGGGCCGCCCTCCATCCTAGAGAGATGGGTGTCCATTTTGAAATTGTGTTGACGGAAATCAGAATGTACACACGGGGCGGCCAGGATGGGGTAGAAGGCCATCCAGTACGCTGGCTTGTTGCAGCGCCAGCACTCCTCCTTCAGGTCCCAACCCTACTCCTCCAGTTCCGGTGGGATATTTCTCACGTGCTCCAGCCCTACCGAGAGGGCGAGCTCATGATCAAGTCAGACCGCTCAGAACTTTCTCCCCAGGATCCTGAAGCTGTTGGGCATCTCACCTCTCTCGGACGCATCTCCACCCTCCAGCTGCTGGTTTCCGCCTCCGTGCTGTCGTGCTGGAATCCTCCGGAAGCTCTTTGAACCTGGAATGGGACAATTCCGAGCTGTGTATTTTGCCTGATCTCCCAGCCTTGCCCCACAGGTGCAAGTTGTCTTGCCCCGGCAGCAGCTGGCTGGGCAGAACACCTCTTGCCGGCTGCTTGCCTTTCCCTGGATGATTCTTCTCCTCCTCCCCCTCCCGGCACCTCCCAAATCCTTTCTCAAATCCTTGACTCTGGGTCTGCTCCCAGGAGGCACCTGATGGGGTCAGAGGGTGTCACGTTGGCTCAATCTATAGGACAGTCTGGAAACACTAATCCACTGCGTTTTATAGGCGAGGACACTGAGGCCAAGGAGGCAGTGATCACCCAGCTCGCAGACAGTGTGTGTAGGGTGGAAATTAGAATTGACCCTGTGGCCCCTGGCAGGCTCGGGCAGTAGAGCATGGGACTCTTGATCTCAAGGTCATGAGTTTGAGCCCCACACTGTGGGTAGTTTACTTACCAAAAAAAAAAAAGGTCTGAGAATTCACCCTGCAACTCCTATCCTGCACAATACAAGCGTTTCTCAGGCTCAGCCTGGGTGACGTTTTGGGCAGGATCGCTCTTTGCTGTGAAGGGTTGTCTTGGGTAACGCAGAGTGTTTGGTAGCCCCCCCAACCCCCACCCTGACCTCTATGCACTAAACAACAATTGCTCTCTGCCCTCGCTATGACAAGCAACAAGACCTCCAAACTGCCAAGGGTCCCTGGGAGGAGGGATGGATTCCTCCATGGTGAGGACCACCGGCTGAGTTACGTGCAGTTGGAAAAATGCTGCGAGAGATCAGAGGTCTACACCGCTGAAGAAAAGCAGAAAGACTGCACCTGGCCTGTTTATTGACCCTGTATAAACCTTTGGTCCAATCTGGTGTCCTCTAACTCCAGGTCTGGCCCATTTTCCGTTACGCCGGCTCCCTGAGATCAAATGTTCCATTGTTCTGCTTGTTGAAAAGTTCTTTCCTGTTGAGACCAAATGTCCTTCTCAGGCACCCACTTCATCCATGTGTGCTCCAGAGCTGTGCCGGAAGCCTAATCCCTCGCCAGGGGCTGACATTTCAACTACGTGAGGGTCGGTCATGTGTCCCCTGCCCTATAGGTTGGCACCAGCCATGTGCCAGGCACTGAAAACACACGGGGGACAGCTGTTGGACTTGGAGCTCAAACCTCTAGGCTGTCTCCTAACCTTTGAGCCAGAATTTCCAGAAGCCTAGAGTCTATGTGTTCTAAAGCTTCCAGGTAATGCTGACTTAGCCAGTATTTAGGGACACATTCATGTACATTCCAATCAGTTTTTAGAAGTTATTTACACAACTGTAATGGTGACCACCTTTTTGCTATTTCTTATATCTAGGGGTGCTTACATAGCGGTGCTGACCCCTGGTGGAAACCAGTTACCCAAGTGACACATCACTGGGGGCTGGGCCTCTTGGGGAGGACGACAGCATCCTTATGACAGATTTGAGCAAGGCTCCGTGTCACCTCCCCTCATTTAAAGGAATGGAAGAGCAAACCTAATGGACAGGGGATCACAGCGCATTCAGATGAAGATCCTCACTTCAAAGAAGCGCACATCAAGAAAAAAAAAAAAAAAAATGACAGCAGCAAAGAGAGTACCAGGCTGGAGTAAAACATAAAAATAGGCTCTTGTATCCACACAAACTCAGTCACTATTCACTCAGTCCCCCACAAACACGAGTGACTGTTTAATTCCCATCTGCTAAGGTTTTAATTAACATGCCCTATATTCTATTTTAAGGGTTTCCAGGCTTCCCCAATGAGCACACGATTTTCCTCCCTTTTAAACTGCCCTTTTCCTCAATGAAAGAAATTGCAATGGCTTCCTTTTTTCTTAAAAGAGTTTTTCGGGTTTCCCATTCATTGTTGCACCAGCTAAATACTCCTCATGCCAGCTGAAGCCTTTACCTCACGTGCCTTCTGGCTAGGTGTTCTCCTGTCTTATCAGGTAGAGTCCTGTGTTCCCTCCGGCTGCTCGGGGTGGGGTCCAGGACCGTCCACGGCAGGCACGACTCCTCCCTTTGGCCACAGCAGCGCGGCTGATGAGCACAGAGGAAGTCTGCGCGTCTGTACGAAACCCCAACCGGCCCCACCCCCACTTCTTTTTAAAGTGAAATGTGTCTACATTTTAAACTCCATCACGGCAACTGGACACCGTAGAGGAGAGCCTCTGTTCCGCTGGAGGCATTTTCTGGATCTTTTGAGGGTGATTCCATTCCACGTTGCAAGGATTGCGTGTGGGTATGTAGGAAAGAGAGAGAGAGAGAGAGAGAACATCGAGAATTGAGAGAGGGAGAGAGAACAGATATTTTAGCAAGGTAACGTGCCTGAGTCCTGGCGGGTCATGCTACCCTAAATAACTTGGGCTTGCACTGGCTGGCTTTTGTTCATAAAATGTTAATCTTTTCAGGTGCGGATCTATATAAAACTTTGGGGATTCAAGGGTGCACAGAAATCTCACCCTCTCCTCTGCTACGTAAGGTAATGTGTAAACTAACAGTCTGAAAGGATTTCGAGGGGACTCACCTTTGAAAAACTTCCTGAAGCTTTATCAAATACTAACACGGGCCATATGGCACACGCTACATCAGACTAACGGCACCAGGCAGAGGGCACGGTCACTGTTTTCTAGATTGCCTTTCAAGGCACACGTGTCAGGGGAAAAGTTACTTTCTCACGTCAACTATGATGATGGGAGAGGGAGTCGTTTGCTTTCATAAGGAAAAGCGCACCTGGTATTGGAACATAATTCTCCTTCGCTGGCAGGCACAATGGGAAATGTCTGAAATGTAATGTAACGCCCAGAGTCCCCAGGCGCGGGAGGCGTGTGGCTGGCATGGCTGCCCTCCTGGCTTCGGACAGAACGGTCGCTGCTGTACGTGCGATGCTTTGCATGGCTTACCTCCCCTCGCTCCCGCAACCGCCGCAGGAGGTAGATCCCCACGATCTACAGCCTCCACGAGGAACGCACACGGCCGAGCTAAGATTCAGAGGCAGGGTCCTCCCCACGGCATGGAGGCTTCCTTGCTGATGTCACTGTCTACTCATCAGCAACCAGGCTGCCATGTTTCCGGGGAGCAGTTAACTTCCTGGAGTTGGAGGATGCTCGAAAGGAAGGAATGGGTAAGGATCTGCCAGAGAGAGAACTTGCGCGAAGCACAGACCCGCACGGGGCACTCTGGCTGGTTTGGTGAGTTGGAGAAGGGGGCCAAGTGTTTGATCATTCGGTTCTGGAGCCGATGAAAAGGTTAAATTTTGTAGCGATCTCAGTTGTTTGCAGTCCTGTTGAGAATTAACGTGAGGGACGCGCGACCTGTCCAGGTGTGCAGTGGAGTCATATTTACTTCGGGGGCTGCGCCTTCTTGCGTTTTGTCTGTTCGCCACGGGAGTGAGCCAGTGCCCGAATGGCTGTGGGTCAGCTGGGCAGTGACGGAGTGGCCGGCGTGTCTGGTTGCTCCCCCCGCTTGCCTGGAGAGATGGGAGGGGGCGGCTCTGGGGTGTGGAGACTGAGGATGGTAAACGCAGGGGTGGAAAATCATTCACATTTTGTAAACAAACAAACAAAAAACTAGGAAACATCACTACAGTGGCTAAGCATTTTGAGTCATTTCAGAGGAAAGTAGGCAAGGGAGCCCACGGCGGCCCCAGCCCACCCAAGGTGCACCTGCCGGCCGGGTGAGAATGTAGGTTCTGCAGCTGGGCCTTCTGGGTTTGGCCCCACCAGTGTCTCGGGCTGCTTTTCGAGCTCTCTGTGCCTGGGTGGCTCGCATCTGAGAAGAGGCATAGTAACAGGCTCTATCTCCTAGGGGCGATTGCTGGGACTAGAATCGATGCACTTACGGGCAGAACAGGGTTTGGCGACGGTACCCGCCCTGCGGTGATGTCATGTGTTACTATTTTGGTACCGATCAGTGATCCCCACAGCCAGGTCTCCTTTCCTAAATCAGGTGGTTCTCTTCACTTTCACTCTCCTGCTTTCCACTGTGGCCCTGAGAAGTGGACAGATACTATATTATCCTTTTTGCTGATGAGGAAATGGCGCAAGGTGATTAAGTGAGTTGCCAAGTGCCCCAGAGGGGAGCCAGGTCAGGCTCCTGGCTCAGCGCGTAACACTTTCTATGATCTTGCAATGAAGCCTCAGATGGGAAGGGGGCAGCCCTGTGTTTGGTCCAAATCCTGCCTCCTCATCCACGAGGTCATTAATCCTTCCACCAACGCGGTGTCCCCGATGGTAGGATATGTTCCTGGATCAGAGTCTCTTCATTAAGATTCATTTCCAAAAGCTATTAGACATTTTAGACCCCAGCCACGCCGTGCCTGTCCCCTGGCAATGCTTGCTCTGTTTTTGCATTTCTTGATGCCCAGAACAGGTGCGGTGTTGTTTAATGGTCCCCCTCTCCTTTGCTCTGCAAAACTAGGAAGGCAGCTCCTTGGGTAGCTGCTTTACTAATAGGGGGGCGGGTGGACTAAGCTGAAAAGCAGGGATTCTTTTCAGCTCAGCAGATGCTAAGGCGATAAGCTGCACCTTTTAGAGCCTCTGGGAGGCTCAGCCAGCCTGTCTGGTTCTCTGCTCTCCAGCGGCTGCGGTTATGGACGTGTGTCTGCACTCCGGGCAGCAGCAGCCCAGGCGCCTGCGGGAAGCACCGTGCGCCCCGGATGGGGGCTTAGAGCCGGCGGCGGCGGCGGAGGGGGCTCTCCAGGAGGATGGCACCGGCATACCCCCAGGAGGTAACCTCCGTCCTCACCATGACACCTTGTCCCTTGCTTTCCTGGCCATGGCATTTACCGGTTAACTTCAGTGACAAGATTTCCCATCTCCTTTTAATTCTAGATTGTTCCTATTAGTGACGCTTAGTGGAAAAGTGCCTGTAGGCAAGCGTGAGCAGAGCATTAAAAGTAATTCCTATTTTTTCATTATTTGCGTATCTAAATTTGTCTTGTCCTGTGTATAAATCTCAAATGGTTATATTTTTGTCACAAGAACTTTTAAAAAGAAAGAAAATCTTGACTCATGTCGTTTTTCACCGACATGTTCTCCTGGCAGCTGTGTTGTATGCGGGTTGCATTTCTGGACAGGGGCGCGGTAGTAATAAAGAATAAACCTAACAAATAATGTCAGAAAAGCCAATGTATGGCATTTCAAACATTTATCATCATTTAACACGATAAAATTATATTCCAACTCATTAAGACAGGATACTATCTATTTTTACTAAACTAGTTTACATTAAAGGCAATTCTATCTCTAAAATCTTGTCTCTCTAAAACTCAGACTAACATCGATAAATGAAATTATGTGTAATAAGCATAAATTTCTTTATCTTTATCAAACATGAAGGGTCTTATGGGAGAATATTTATTATTTATTATTATATTTATGGCCATATTTCTTTATAATGTGGGTTGGTAAAATAGATCAGCTCCTTTGCCTGTAAAATGATGAGCCATTCCAGATCAGCCCACTGACTTTTACTACCGTCTTGAGAGAAAAATAGGTCCCCAGCTGGTGTGCTGTGGAAGAGGAGAAGGACCCGACGGAGCCACGGTGGGGGAGGGAAGTCTGGAGGGGCTGGCACGGGTCCCGGCTAGTCTGGCTGCTGGGAGTCACATACCCAGTGATGAAACCTCAGAGGGAAAGGGAGCAGCCCTGTCCCAATTCCTTGCCCCAACCAGCCTGCACCAGCCCCTGAATTTCAGAGACTTTTTTTAAGGGTCGTTGTTAAACACGGCCATTATTGAAATGTAAGTTATGGAAGCTTACTGCTAAATAGATGGTATAAAACGCAAAGGTAGGGACGCCTGGGTGGCTCAGTGGGTTAAGCCGCTGCCTTCGGCTCAGATCATGATCCCAGGGTCTTGGGATCGAGTCCCACATGGGCTCCTTGCTCGGCAGAGAGCCTGATTCTCTCTCCGCCTCTGCCTGCTTGTGTGCTCGCTCGCTCTCTCTCTCCTTCTGTCTGACAGATAAATAAATGAAATATTAAAAAAAAAAAAAAACCGCAAAGGTATATTTAAAAACCAAGGCGATGAATACTCACAACTCCTCACGACTTGCTTTACTACGTTTTGAGGTTGTCTTCATGGAGCTCTTCTGCTTCCTGGCACCTGCTGCGCTGCCCGGTGGAGAGCGGGGCAGGGTAGGGGGGAAGCACCCGTCTCGGTGGGCAGCCTGGGTCGTTTCCCAGGGTGGGCAGTGTGGAATGGGAGCACTCCCACCGTGGTGATCACCAACCCTACAAATCAGTGCTTCTTCCCCTCGCCCCGAGCTGGTGGTTGAACATTTCCCGGCCACTGTCTATTCCTCTGCCTTCTGACCATTTCTCCAATGGGTCTGTCAGCCTCTCAGCTCGAGGGGACAGGCTAGGGCCTCTTTGGTCATTCACAGATAATGAGTTGGTGGTACTGGATGTTAGGAGCTTCCCCTAGTAAGAGGTGGGTGAGGGCCAGAGGTCTCCCTCCTGCGCCTCCAGCCTCCCCACAGCCCCTACCAGCACAATGTCTCCCGTCTGACTTGCTCACTGTTACTGAGCAGGCTCCGGCACGGTCAGTGAGGTCCTAGGTCTCTGGAAGCTCACTTTTTAGGTCGGGGCCCAGAATTCTCCCCCCCGAGGGGAGATCTCACACTAGGTTACATCGGTGGGGCGTGGGGAGGCGGCAGCTGCCCCTGGAGAGCTGTGGACATCTGTCACGCTTCTTGACAACCCTGTCGCTGTGCTCAAAGACCGTTTCTCACTTTGCTGCTCAAGGACCCTTTTTGGGTAAAATACAACAAAAGTTCACGTCTAGAAAAACCCAATGAAAATGCATGCGAAGACGAAACACAAGCCCCGTGTTTCGGTAACGGGAGGCGGTCAGATTGCCGGAATCGTTTCTCGGCGGGGACTCCGGACGTCTGCTCTTCTGCGACGCCGCGCGGGGGTGCGGACTCGCAGCACAGGATGGCTCTCGCGCGGGTGCTAATCAGCAACCCCCCGAAATCGCCTGCCCCCAGTCAGGCTTCTGCAAACACCCTCCACCCCCACCCCAGCTTGGTGCCCCGGGCCGCCGCCTCCTCTAACGCCTCGAGGGGACGTTTCTGATGAGAGCAGCTCCAAGGTGAGGCGACCGCTCCCTGTGGCGGCCGGAGCCCGCCCTCCACCTGCTGCTAGAGGTCCCGGGCGGGTCTCAGGGAGCAAAGGCAGGTGTCCCGCCGGTGTCCCGCCGGTGTCCCGCCGCGCCACCCGCCGCTTCTCTCCTGCGGACGGACTGCTGGGCTTGTGCCCGCGCGCCCACCCCTGACAGGTCCCCCCGTGGCGCGTCTTCTCCTGAAAGACTCGGCAAAACCCGCACAGTCTGCGCTTCCGTGACGTCAGCCGCCATCAGGTGCTCTTCCCCCCCCCCCCACCCATTTTATGTGCTATTTGCGAGCTGCTCATGGGTTTAAAGGGTATTTAAAGCAATCGTAACTTAATAGGCCGGGCTCATCTGACCGCCTCCCCCGGGACCGCGGAGCCGGCTCGTCTTTGGGGGACCTGCGCCTTTTGAGGAGCAGTTGTAGGAAGGGTTTAAGGAACACGCTCCAGCCAACATGTGGGAATGTTACTTCGCTTCAAGATCTAAAAATAGTCAAGTCTGTGTTTGCCCAGGGCCTCCCCAGACGGCTCACTCTTGCCCTTCGGCTGGCAAGCTGGTTTTCTCCGGCGGCGGAACAGAGAGCTGGGGATGGAGCCGCACCTCTCTGGCCTCCGCCACGCAGCCCATGGCCCCAGAGCATGCCCTGGTGTCTCACCATCTCGAGGAAACATCACACCTGGACTTCGTGTCCCTGTCATCCCGTGTCATTCTGTTTTGTGCTAGTTTGCAGCCACGGTCACTGCGGGCGTCACCCCGTCTCCGGGAAAGTCCGTTCCCTCCCCATCTTACCAGCTGTGCCCCGTGCGTGCTTGATCTGGATCAACAAATCACAGAAACCGTTTTACTTCCCCACCCCCACCCCTGCAGGTTCTAACAAGATAGAACCATCTCTTCGTAGCCTCCAGAAGTTTGTTCCCACCGATTACGCCAGCTACACGCAGGAGCACTACGTGTTTGCAGGCACAGAGATCGTCATCCAAGAATCCATAGAGAGCTACGGAGCCGTGGTGTGGCCAGGGGTGAGACAGCCATTACCTTTGGGATGTGGGGCTTCTGGGGTGACAGTTCCACTCGGCAGGGCTGCCGTGGACAGGCTGCAGAGTGCTCTCACTTTGGGCTTCTGCAGGGGAGGGTAACTTGTTGGTTCGGGGGCTGGGGGTTCACTTGGTTTCGCAAAACCCCAGTATCTCTCCCAGAAGCCATCATCCCCTCTGGGCCATGTTTCCTGAAACATTATTTCTTTTACATGAAGGTCAGCTTGACTCTATCAGGAAGATGAAACATTCATATGAATTTTAAGGGGGAAAAAAAAAAAACCCACCATCAGAGCCATGTGCTGGCTTCCCTTCCCCACGGGGGTGTCCCCAGGGAAGCAGGTAGGAAGTCGCCTCCCTCTCGTCCCTGCAGCAGCCGCGCGAGCCGGGGGCATGGGAATGGGGACAGGGTCTGTGTCAGGAGTCAGCCTGCTGGGGCCGGTGGGCGGCGTGAGCACTCGTGCAAACGCTCGCGCCACCACCTGGGATTTCTCACACACACTGCACCTGCCCGCCGGGAGGCAGCGGCTCAGAAAAGTGGACTCGTTTGGGAGAGCTGTGCCACCGGCTTTGGGACAGCGGCCCTCCGAGGCCCGCTCTGTTGTTCTTTGGCTTCGGATCCAAGCTGCTCTGTCCTTGGTGGGGGACGGCCTGGGGTTGGGGTTCAAATACAGACGGGGGACTCGGAGGTGCTGCCACTCCCGGGGTGGGGGTGGGGGGCAGACGTGCCGTGGAGCTGGGGGGGTGCGGGCGGCGGCCTGGGTACCAGCGGCAGGTGATGGGGGCCACGGAGGGCGGCGGAGGGGGAGGGGCGGACAAAGGGCTCCGGCTGCTAGAGCCGCAATCCGCCCTGCCCGGCACTTCCCCCTTGGCCGGCAAGTAGGATTTCCTTCACCGGGAAATGCTCTTTGGTGTAGTAACAAGTTTGAAAACCAGCACACTGCTCCCGGCTTCCTGTTGTAATAGATTTGGCGAGTCAATGACCACAGCAGGTGCCAGATCAGGAATGGAAGAGTATCTGTCCACAGGACGGTTTTATTCTCACGGAGGCCTCCACCCTTCGCGCCCCAAAGCCCGGCCTCTCCTGGCACCTCAGTGTCCCGACAGCTGCGCAGGAAGGGGTTCGCACGAAGTGGGAAGACACCCCTCTTCGTGGGACTCCGAGGGCCGCGGTCTGAGCAGGAGATCGCTCTCCCACGTCCGCTCCCGCGCCGGGAAGGTGGGGGTGTTCGCAGGGCCCTGGCTCCTGAGAAAGGCTTTGTCTCCAGGCCGCCCACCAGGCACGCACTGACTTGGCCAACCCCTCCAAGCACGTCTTCTTGGTGGCTCTGGGTGACACTCTTCCTCATATGGAAACCCGGTCATCACAGATCACTATCCTTTTTCTTCTCCAGAAGCTCCTTTCCCAGCGCCCGAGCTCTTGGCTTTGCTGCTTGTTCCCCGCCCCCACCCCACTCCCACCCTCCAGGCACAGCCCCTCATCCTTCAGCGCCCAGGACACCCCTCGCTGCCCGCCCCCCGCCCGCAGCGTGTGCCTCCGTGACGCCCCTCACCTGTCTGAGCATCGGCTACAGGCCCTTCCCCAGCCCGGCCTCCGCCCCCCCGGAGCGGAGACGCGACCGCAGGGTCCCTGGGCCTGTGGGCTCTTCCCTGCGAGCACACGGGGGTGAGAGGCAGCACCCGGGGCTGGGGCTCCTGCGGCCCCGGCTCCCCCCAAAACGTGGCATCCCCACAAGTTCAGAGCAGCCACGAGAAGACGAGAGGCCGGAGTGCACAGGGACAGAGTCCGGCTGGCTTTGTCCTCACGTCCTCCAGCCCGATCCCTCCCCCGCAGCGCTGCGGAGACCCGCGGGCACACACGTGGGCGGCCCATGCGACAGCGCAGATCCGCGGCCACCGTCTCCCCGGAGAAAGGTCAGGAGAAGGCGGAGGCGGAAGACAGTGAAGGGACAAGGAAGGAACGTCTGCGCGTCTGTCTACAAAGTTATCTTAACTCGTGCACAGCCTTTCTAGCATCTCCTTGCTGCCATCGCCCGGGGGGCTGTAGAAACGCCTTCTGGAACCTCCCCTCCCCCGCTGCGCCCCACTGCCCCGAAGTGTGCACACCCCTCGCAGCCCTGTATTGATAGGCTGTATGGATCGATGGCCGCCTAAAGGAATAAACTGCCCAGTTGTCCAGGGTAGCAGACAAAACTTGAACCCACTTGAACTTGGAGGAAGGAGTTGGAGGGAAGCGGTGAAGATGTACAGCTGTGTTCTGGAAGCAGCTGGCAGCCGGTGAGACCAAACCCGAGCAAGAGGCTGCTGCTCTCAGACCTCCTTCCTGGACTTGGAAGAGCCCAGGGCACCTGCCTCTTCCTGGACCCCCACCCAGCGCCTTAAGCTAGAGGCGAGTCAGCGAATCTGTGTCTCCAGTTCCTCTGCTGCGGATCAGGCCTTTCCTATGCCAGAGGTCCGCACAGGGCACTGAGGGCATAACTTCTCGCGAGCCCCTCAATAAACCGCAACTACTATTAACATCTCTTGTAGTATTTGCTTGGAGTAGGGAAGCGGGGCTCGGGTCGCCGCTGTTTTCCAGTGTTCCCATGCTCGGTGACAACTGCAAATATTTTGTTTTAGGCCACGGCTTTGTGCCAGTATTTGGAGGAACATACAGAGGAACTGAATCTCCAAGATGCGAAGATTCTTGAGATTGGTGCTGGACCAGGCCTCGTCTCCACTGTGGCCAGTATTTTAGGTTTGTCTCTTTACTGCTGACTTTGTTTCAAAACACGCTGGCTTTGACAGCTTTCTGTCTGGCCTGCTGCGGCTCGGGTGCTTGGCCATGATTTCACTCATGGAATTGCCTAAAGGGTCACGAACTAGGAATTGGCACCGTTGGCCCCCAAATAAGATAGTCACACATGAGAGAGCGGCTAGACCACCTGCCTGGCCCAGCAGGGACCGAGGAAGCTGAAATTCTGGAGCTGTGACTCTCCTATTGTAAACGGCCACGTTATGCTGTCTCCTGGTTTTCGTTGCGAATATTATAACTAACATTTTGAAGAAAAATAAGTGAGTTAATCCGAGGTAAAGGCAGGTTTATACACCAGACGCAGGTTGCGAGCAGGCGGTGGGCACAGCTGAGGCACACTTGTGCCTACCCTATCACAGAGCTTCTAGCAGAGCCAGTCTAGAAATGGGGGATGTGCTTTGTGAACTCCTGTCACTAGCTTTAAAATGCCTAACAACTAACAAATCTAGGTTGGAGACGGGCAGTCCTACAAAACAGATCCGATCTTCGGATAAACAGTTTTACAAAGAAAAACATGATGATTATTAGGCAGCTAATTATCCTGAAATCTCCCAACTCCACTCAACTGTTTCTTAAAAAATGATAACATTATTCTATTTCAGTGGTTCTCAGCCAAAGGTGATCTTGCCCCATAAAGGACATTTGGCCACATCTAGAGATATCTGTGACCGCCACGAGCTGGGGGTGGAGTCAGGGGGGAGAGACTTGGGACATGGTCAAACGTCGGACAGCGCACAGGGCAGGGCTTGCACGGGAAGTTATCCAGCAGGACTGGGTTAGGGATGCCCAGCCCACATGTCAATTCGGACAAAGCTGAGAAGCCCAGTTCCATTTCTTGTGACTCCCTGAGTGTCTGTGTCCACTATGCTGCCTGCAAGTTTCCAGGTAATAAATACAAGTTTTCTCTCTATCTCTTAGGAGCTCAAGTCACAGCAACGGATTTGCCTGATGTCCTAGGAAACCTGCAATACAATCTTCTGAAGAACACGTTAAAGCGCGCGGCGCACCTGCCGGAAGTGAAAGAGCTGGTCTGGGGGGCGAGCCTGGAGCAGCACTTCCCCAGGTCCACGTTTTACTACGACTATGTTCTGGCCTCGGACGTGGTCTACCACCACTACTTCCTGGACAAGCTGCTCGCCACCATGGTGTACCTTTGTCACCCAGGGACAGTATTGCTTTGGGCAAACAAATTCAGGTTCAGCACCGATTACGAATTCCTAGATAAATTCAAGCAAGTTTTTGACACAACACTCTTGGCTGAATTTCCAGAGTCATCAGTCAAAATTTTCAAAGGAATATTAAAATGGGATTAAATTAAACAGAATGCCTTTTGAAACATAAGTGTGTCTTTTGAGCAGTTTTAGAAATCATACTGTTAACAAAAGACTTTTTTGAGATGGGAGAAGGTAGTGCGTAATAACAACTTTATGCCAAGAACAAACATTTCGTATTACAGCAGCTTTCTAAAATACCCTGCTTAGGATTATCTGGTTAATCTAAACATTTACAAAGAGTAATATGAAAACTTAAAAGTAGCTGTGTTGGCTTCCAAAAAGTCTCAATTGTTTAGCAGACTGTACGTGAATAAATTCATAAACAAGTGGATTTCTCTCTTGTTCTTTCTACTGCAAATCTGTCAATACTATACTTTGGTCACATGGTTTTTGAAAGTGAGCTTGAAAGCGTTCTTCAGTCTTAAGTTTGAAGAATCTACTTACACAGATTTTAGCTGTAGCAGAAGGAGAGGCTACTGAGTGACAGAAAACAGTAACATGGACTAAAAGTGAAAAATACAGGAAAGGGAAAGGAATATGGAAATTTCAAGGATGTTGTCTTTGGAACCTCCTAGGAGAATCCACTCTACAAATACCCTGCTTCCATGCCAATGAACTGTTGGGATCATTTCAAGTTAGATTTCTGGATTGTCTGTTTTTCTCTCATAGATTTATGATTAAAATTTCTAGAAAAGTAGGAAAGAATGGAATTTTTTTTGTTGTTGTTCTGATAAAGGAAGGTTACAAAAAATCTAAAGCATCGTGATTATAAAATGTTAAAAGCTTCTTCTCTGAGAGGGGAAAACAATAAATAATTCAGTTACCACCATTTCTCAGCATACATACTCGAAGCTTTAGCCAGTGTGGGAAAGCAAAGGAATAAATCGTGCACACTTAGAATGTAAGAAAAGGGACACTATTTATGGATGATAATAAGATTGTTGAATGTAAGCCTGGATCAGCAAACCTTTTCTGTAAAGGACCAGCTAATCAATATCTTCAGGCCACATACAGTTTCTACCCAATATGTGCATTATCTACATATTTGCAGCCAATTACAAAAATTCAAGACCTATTCTTAGCTTGTGGACCCTGCAAAAAACTGGCTACGGATTGGATTACATGGTGGGGGCTCTGGTTTGCTGACCCCTGGGACTGTGGATAAGCTACAGTGGCATTACTGGAACTCATGAGTTTAGCAAGGTTGTCCAATATCAATATAGAAAGCTCGTGAATCATTACAGCACGGGACCTGACCCTTAAATCTCTTCTTAGACTTATAAGTGGATTTCTTTCACATTTCCGGGACAAAAGGATATGATGATCATATGCTTATTTCATTATGTTCTAAATGGACACAGGTCTGCCCTTTTAGAAAAGCCAGATTGATTACAATCATAGAGACTGTTTGTTTTCAAACTTTTATAGGAAAGTGTACATATATTGAAGGTAGATGAATCGTACACTTAAAACATGTGCAGTTTATTGGGCAGCAACTACAGTTCAATAATTCTGCTGAAGTAAGTAGATGAAAAAATCATGAACCACCCCCAGCCCCGCCATGGATTTTAAACTCCTGGCAAATCTTATTTTATCTATACCTCCACCTACTTCTCCAAATCTGTGTTAATTTGAAGGAAATAATAGATATACTTTCTTCTGTAGATTTGGCATATATACATACATATATATATATATACATATATATATATATATATATATATATATATATATAAACACACATATACATAATAATCACCCTAAAAATGTTTTATGTAATATGAAATTTTATACTAAGTAATTTAGTATTACATTTTAATATTTTTTAAAAGCCAGGGTTCCAATTCCCATTTGTCTCTTAAATGCCATGACATTAGTTCTAGAGTTTGTCTGAATCGGGCCCCAGGTGAGGTCCATGTTGGGCTCACTGGTTGGCCGGTATGTGTCCGGAGTCTCTTTCAACCGGCAGCTTCTCCCTCCCTCTTGCTTTTCCCTCTGGCCATTTATCTGCTGAAGAATCCGAGCTGTCTGTCCTGTAGCACTTCTACCAACTGCGCTATGCTGACAGCGTTCCCAGAGTATCTTTAGTATACTAAAGACATCAGAGTATCAAGATGTCCCTCCATGCTGTCCTTCCTGTAAATTGGGACATTTTTATGACTCAGCTTTGGGATCACCCAGACCAAGCTCAGCTTAGACCAAACTCCAGCCAAGTTGGACTCATGAGTGAAAAAAAATGTTGCTGGAAGCCACCGAGTTTTGAGGTAGCTTGGTAGATCACAGAGGCATATAGGTTAGTACCTTTTAGAATCACAAATAAGATGAAAATGATAGAAGAAGGTGTAAATGTTGATAATATGCACTGTTTCTTATACATTTAGTGTTTCGAGAGATTCACTTAATTGCCTTTTTGCCCATGTATTATGTAGTCTGTTTGCAATTGTTTTTTTTAAAAAAATGACATGAAAAGAATAGTTTATGTAGAGAAACATTAGTGGATGTTAATTGTCTCCCCACCTGTATTTATGGGTGTTAGTTCAGTTGCATTGCTAGTTGCAAGGTCGTATTATCAGAGTAAACATGTATTTGTAAACTGTATGGGAACTAAAAATTAGGAATAAAACCATTTTCTTATTTAAAAAAAAATGATAGAAGATATTTCCAGCTGCTTTATATTCTACTCACATTTTGGATAAGACTTGGCATAATCAGATTCTAGAACTTTCATGTGATGACTGGAAATGCAGGCAGTCTTGGACATCTGTCCTTGATCCTAGAACTGTCATTATTCATGTTTGACCCTAGAGAAGACATGGCTTCAATAAATTTTACACTTGCTTCTTGAGTTTTTGGGATCCTCTCACAAAAGCAGGGGTTCTAAGCGACAGAGACAAGAGACCTTCGGGGGAGGGTGCAGCTGGCCTGCTGCCAGGCAGTGCGCAGCGCCGTCCACTGTCTCTGCCCCTCGGCCCGCCTGCCGCGCGCCCTTGGGCTCCGGGAGGGCCGCTCCTGTGGCTGACACCCCCCGGGGGCTTCATCGGAGAGCCGTACTTCCACCTCCCCCGCCCTTCCTAGCCTCCTGCTCCTCTTAGGACTAAGGCAGTTTTTTCCCTCTTGTTAACCATGTTCAGACTAATAAAGTTCAGTTCTTATTCTTACTTTCTCATTCCTGAAGGAAGTCTCTGTTCAAGAGTGGTTTTGAAGATCGGGGGAATGAAAAGGACCCTCCCTTCCATCTCCGCAGGCTTCTCTTAGATCCTACAGAGAAAGACAAGAACACACCTTTTAATGGCTGGGCCACTGAGAGCAGAGAACGGAACACTGCAGGGGAAGGCTCAAGGTAATTCAGATTCAGTCAATTTGGGGTTGGAACAGACACACTGAATATTCTGGATGAGGCCCATGAAGGTCTAGGGACGGGGCACATCAGGGCCTGAGCCAGGACGAGCGCGCAGAGACACCGACTGGCAACCCAGACATCCGGCCGGGAGTGGGCAAGGAGAGGGACTGAGTGGGAAGGAGCGGACCAGCCTGTGCTGTTCCAGGGCGAAGACAAGTTCCCCGAGGGAGGGGTGACAGATCCCAGGATGGCAAAGCTCCCGCGGATGACAACTGGGGAGCTGTCACGGGAAAGGCGCCAGAGACCTGTGCCGAGCACACGCTCTGTACCATCTCGAATGTTTCTGTAAGCAGTACCTAGTTCGTTCAGTTATCTTCAGTGGATGTGGTACAAAAATTGGCCGCTATTATTGGAAACAGGAAAACTGTCCCTGGTTTTCTTTCCTTTTCTTTCTTTTTTTTTTTTTAAAGATTTTATTTATTTGAGAGATCACGCACCCGAGAGAGAGAGAGAGAGAGAGAGAGAGCGAGCGAGAGCGAGCACGCGCCCGTGCGCACGTGTACAGAGGGGGGAGGGGCTGAGCAGGGAGCCTGGATGTGGGGTCCCATCCCAAGACTCTGGGATCATGACCTGAGCTGAAGGCAGAAGCTTAACCAACTGAGCCAGCCAGGCACCCCTGTCCCTGGCTTTTTTGAGTACTATTTTACAACCAATATTAACAGTAATGATTTTATGGAGGACACTTTCTTCTAGAGCCTATTCAGATCCAGCTGTCACCATGGAGGCAGCATGATAAGGACAGAAGCAGAGGCTGACAATAGCCAAACTATGAAAAGAACTTAGATGCCCATCAACAGATGAATGGATAAAGATGTGGAAACACACACACACACACACACACACACACACACACACACACAAATGGAATACTATGCAGCCATCAAAAGAAACGAAATCTTGCCATTTGCAACGATGTGGATGGAACTAGAGGGTATTATGTTCAGTGAAATAAATCAGAGAAAGAGAATGATCATATGATCTCTCTGACATGAGGAATTTGAGAGTCAGGGCTGGGGGTCGGGGGGTTAGGGAGGGAAAAATAAGACAAGATGGGACTGGGAAGGGAGACAACCCATAAGAGACTGTTCGTCTCAGGAAACAAACTGAGGGTTGCTGGGGGGCCGGGGGGGTCGGGAGAGGGTGGTGGGGTTATGGACATTGGGGAGGGAATGTGCTATGGTGAGTGCTGTGAAGTGTGTAAGCCTGAGACTTCTACCCTTGGGGCAAATAATACATTATATGTTAATTAAAAAAAAAATGCAGAGGCTGACAAGACAGCCGCCACGTCAGGGCTTCTCACCACGTGTTACACTGATGGAGCTGATCGTTCTAGATCAAAGCAGATTTTGCCAGTCTGTAGATGTATATGCAACTTCCACAGCAAACTAACCAATATTCATTCTAAAATTTTACCATCTGTGGAAGACTTAAGTCCCCAAAGAGAAAAGTAGTAATTAGAGACAGAAGTTTTTCTTACAACTGAGAACTAGGATGTGGCTTCTTCAACCTTTAAAACAAAAGACTTGCCTGAAAATATTCATGCTTTACCAACTGTACTATTAAAAAGCTCCATTATTTAGTACCTCCTCCTGAAAACACAACACAGGTCACTTGTTTGCTTTTCAGTACCGGAGAGAGGAGGACCGGGAGGCCACGGACTCACGGCATCACCTCACGCAGGGGGCCACCAGCTGGCCTGTGGGGAGGGAGGGCCCAGCTGCTCCTGCACCTGGAGCTCCACACTGGTCTTGAAGAGTGTCTCCAAAATCCAGCGGTGGCTGAATTCTTCTTCCACATTAAAAAATTTAGCACAAAGACCAAAACCTGACGTAGAAAGTAAGAAATCAGGGAGCTCGGGAGCAACGGTGTTTTTATAGAAGTCCTATTTGAAGGATCCTAGAATTAATTGTATCTTCACCTAACTCAGAAGACAGTCTTTCAAAATAAATGTACTACCAGAAAGTTTCTAACCTTAAATTTATGTTAAAATTGGATGCTACTTTCATGCGCTTAAGAGAAAGTGTGATGTCCTAGAAAATGGGTGACGTAGTGTGTCAGTGAAAAAGCACTTGTGAAGATTTTCTACTTCCTAAGAGTAATGAGAAAACTGGCAAAAATTCTCAAAGGCAAATCTTTTCAGAAGTGTGGGAACTGGAGCGCCTGCGTGGCTCAGTTGGTTACACGGCTGCCTTTGGCTCGGGTCGTGACCCCAGGGTCCTGGGATCAAGCCCCATATTGGGCTCCCTGCTTGGCGGGGAGCCTGCTTCCCCCTCTCCCCTCTGCCTGCTGCTCCCCCTGCTTGTACTCTCTCTCTCTCTCTCTGTGAAATAAATAAATAAAATCTTAAAAAAGAAACGAAGTAGTGTGGGAACTAACCAAAGGCCTGGAGCAAGCTGAGGTGAGTTGACTCAAGTCAGATGGCTGGACCTCAGTAAGAGCAGCACACTTGGACGTTCCCAGCTGTCCTGTTCCATCCCATCTCCAGCTCCACGAATTGCCTGGAAATCCCCCAGCCTGGCAGGCCCTGGAGAGAGCCCCGCAGGAGTGGGAGCTCCTCCCACGCTTGTAATGGTTGTTCTCCAGAAAACCTCAGGGGCAAGGCCATCTTCATCTTACGAGACTCCGCTCTCTCTCAGGCTGAGGGGCCTTTTCCCGAAGGAGCGTTTGTCTTGATGATTACAGGCAACTGTGTAATTTTGTGGCTACCCGAGATGGTGAACAGTTGGGGCTAATCCAAAGGCTTAAAAGGAAAAGCTGGGAAATGAGACGTTCACAGGGGCTTTGAAACCTGACGTCCAGAAGGCCATGCACATCCTAGGGCTACACATCCTCATGAAGACCCTAAGAAGGACCCACGCTTTCACCTGTGGCTGCCCGAGGAGCTCTGTGTGAGCAGGCGGCGCTCACTAGGAATGGCCAAACGTCACGGAACAGATTCTATAATTAATAACCGACCAGTCAGTCAGTCGTCCTACCCTTTTCTAGCCCTCTCAATTTCCTGACTGGATGAACATGTAGACACGGGAACCTGCGTGACCGAGGATGAAAGTACGTGTGTTTGTGAGAGAACATACGTGTGGTTGTTCATGGACGGGCTTTAAATTCTAGAATGCTCAGAAACTGTATGCAAAATGCTGGCATACGTATCTATTTTTTCATAAAGGCTCTAATGTTTTTATCATATAAAGAGGTCAACTAACACAAAAAAACAGTTATGAGAGACTAGGTAAGATTAACTGGCAAGTCTTTTATAACAGCAAATTCTAAGGGAACAAGATTTGAAAACCATACACACATACAAACAGGTTTGCTGTCAGTGAGTAGAGGCTTTTCAATATTATCTATGTGTGTCTTTTTATTTTATGGAGGAAGGATGAGAGAAGGAAGTATAGTAGCCAGAAAAAAAAATAGTAAAAAGCCAAAAACATACACAAAAGTTAATCACATAAGAACTGGCGATATATTCAAATAATTGCATGCCTATAGGAAATACAAAGTAAATTACCTCACACTGAATTTTTTGTCTATTGATTTAATATATTATTTCTGTTCTAACCCCATATCTTATTTATGAAAAACTAAGACCAACTTTAAGAAGCTTCAATATTCACTTTTATTATTTGTAAAAAAAATTAAGGTATCAGAATGCATATGGTATATACTGTGATCTTGGTTTTGCACATTTATTCACGTGTTTTACATTATTTCAACTTTAATAAACATACCATATGTGTATCTTTACAATACCTGATAAAGATTTAGCTGTCTGGCACTTATACATGTATTATTAGTTCATTCTGATGCTCTGCATATCAAGAGGATGTTAAAAATGACCTGAAATAACGCCAAGATGAAGATTTAGATTTAGTGAAGCAGTTACGCTCCAGCAACTGCCACACATTTATTTGTGCCGGTTTTATTTTATTTTTTTACCCTTAATTGAGTGTAAACTTTTGCAAAAAAAAAAAAAGGATAAAAGAAAAAAAAAGTAAAATCTGGAAATGGAAGTTGTGTTACTTTTTAGTCCAATAAATAATTTTAGCTACGCTTAATGTAGCTTTTTAAGGCCTTCATACAATTGAAAAAATTAAAGTAGAGCATGTTAAAACCCTGTTCATTTATAAAATAAAAAATAGAATTTTACAGGTTTGCAGTTAAAAGTCACTGTTCAAAACTGATCATGCATGTATTAGCTGCAACCCAACCGAAAGTCCTTGGTGCCGGCAGTCAGGGCACAGCCTGCTGCCAGCGATGTGAGGCATTAAAAAAACACCATGATGTCAGCGGTCTAGACTTACATGTATTAAGCCACACGCCAGCAAATTCTCTGATAAATACACATCATTTTAATAATCAGTATTTGATAGCGGATCAAAACATGCATTAGACTAAAAATGCCACAAATTTGTTTTTATATCCATTCACTATAAAACTTTCTTTTTTAAAATTTAAAGTCTTGGTTCCTATTTTAGAATACACAATAATCAGGAGGATACATGATGGGGAGCCAGTTTTCAGTAAAAGACGCACAATGGGTCCATCCAAGTAACTTCATCAGCTATAACGAAACACAAAAACATATTATTAAAGAACAGATTTTTTAAGCTCAATATTCAGGGTAAATTTTGCATTTGAGAATAGTAAGGTGGTAGCATGCAAGACTTTCCTTCCATCCAACCCACTCACCAACCACACTTCCTACCCCCTGGTCTTCCTTACCATCAACTAAACTACCCAGTTTCCTACCAACCAAGCTCTACATGCGATTATGACCATTCCGGCCAACCTTCCTTCTCTCCCGTCTTTCTACCAACCTTTCTGTTTTCCTTTCTGTCTTCCTTCTGCCTAACTTGCTCCCTTCTTCCTATCAAACCAGTTGCCTTTCTTTCTTTTCTTTCTTTCGTTCTCTCTCAGTCTGACTGTAAGCCAAACACTGTTCTAGACACCGGGAAAACAGCACTAAACAAAGTCAGTCCCCACTTGCAGGACAGTTGTGTTCTATTCAGGGGAACTGAAGAATAAATAAGCTGATCAATGAACAGACGACCAAATGAGTATGTAGTTAAGCTGCATACATCAAGTAGACCAGAAGAATAAAAGCTGAAGAGACACCAGAGCCATTAGGAGATGGGACGGTCAAGACCGGGCTCTCCGGAGAGCTGATATTTATGGGGTGATTTGGAAAAGAAGAAACCTTCTATGAAAATCGGGGACAAGCTCTCCATACAGCTAGACTAGTTAGGTTCCTGGCAGAAAAGGGCAGGAAGGGGCACGGTGGCTGTTTCAGCTGAGCAGAGGAGGCACATGTGAGGGAGGCAGAGTCGGTCTGGGAAGTGTGACAAGGAATGCAACTGGGAAGAAATGCAGGAGCCAGATCCTGTGGGGCCTTAACGGGCCAAGGAAGGCGTCTGGATTTTAATTTAGACTTAATGAGATGGGGCTTCACCGGGAGGTGTCTTCAAGCCCTCTTTTCCAGCTGTGGTGTGAAGAATAGACAGGACAGGAACAGAGTGGAGGAGACACCAATTACAAACCCCGATAGGAACATCTGGGGCAGTCACCGGTTTTACCAATGTAAGAGCTCACAGATCACAGTCGACATGATGAGAATCACACTATACACATTAACAATTAGTTCCAGAAAGAGTTCTCTTAACCAATTCAAAATCTGAAGACGCTAATTTAAAATGTCTTACAATCTCAATGGAGCGGTGCACAGAAAGGTCTACGAGGGAAGAGAACCTATAGTTCACTCTAATTAGAAAATATTTCCCCAGGAACTTACTGATTGCTTTTACATCCAAAGAATAACCTTAAATAGAGGGACCAGACCTTGGCCACACTTGGCGTGACCGAGCTGCCCACCCGATCTCATATGCCCTTTAGGCACAAACTGTGCGTGTCCAGAGACAAGATGAGGCTACGATGATTTCTGTGGCGTTCATTAAGTTTTTATACTTGACCATTAACTTGTCCAGAGAGACCAGAATTTCTTATCTAGTGTTTCTAGCATCAACCACAGCATTTCTCTGCATGTAATAAAGGATGGTGTAAAAAATCACAAAATGGCCTATCATTTCAAATGAAGAATAAAATCAAATAGAAACTCTAAAAGTTCAAACATTTTAGAGTTGAGCCAACATGTATTTGAAAGGAATGATTTCTGTCTCCTTCAGAAAGAAAACTCAGTCTTCTGACTGTAATTCTAAACTTCCTAATGTACTTTTTGCCTATGTCGAAAACATTTGAGGCTAAGTTTAGGTTCTCTGGACAGGAATTTTAAAAATTTAATAATAAGAAAAGTTTAAAAAATGTAAGGAGCTTACTGGTTGTCTCTCATGCTTTTATTTTATAATTTGCACGACATGAATGAGAGTAGGAATCCGTCCTCGTAAAGTCAGTATCGCTAAGTCACTACAAGAAGGCTTTTAGCTATCTGATCACTATGTGATATCGAGGTGACATGTATCAGTGAAAATTTAATACCACTTACTTGAATACAATTTTTCCAGTTTTCTTTTGTTGGTTTTTCTTCCACAAGTTTAGTTGCAAATTTAAGGCTTCTCCCATACAATTTATGTACTAATGCATGCTTGTATGCAAATGTTAAAACCTATAATGTAAAACAAGATAAGGCTTATCCATGAAATATTTACATTTTATGGTTTATAGTTTTAATAATGAAAAAATTAAGGCCTTAATAGAAGTGCAGCTTTTAAAATGAACATTTTATATCAAGCAAATTTTAAAGATGTCTTGAAAGAACAAAAGCTGAATATCGCACCAATCAGCCTAACCGGGGGGGGGGTGGGGAATTAAAGTGTGATAAGTCACTAGCTCTTGGACTCTATACCAAACACCTCTTTATGCAAAGGAGAGCTAACATAAGTGATCATAAAAATGCAAATAGGGATAGAAGTACAAAACTATAAAGAGTCATTATAAATGACCAAAACTGCAAAGGGGGATAAAGTAAGAAAAAAAAATTAAAATAAAAAAATTATATTGTATAAGCGTACTCTGATCCTAACTCCCTTTCTTCAGCATGAGCATGACTACACTGCGGTGGGAAAACCTCAAGCATACAGGAAACCTTTTCTCCCTTCTCAGAGGTCTTTACTACAAATTATCGTAGTTCATCTAGAAAACAAGCATCTGTCTGTAAGACAAAACTAATCGCTTATGCTAGGTTAGGAGAATTCTATTTTCTTTATCTTCAGAAGAAAGGAAGATTGACAAGAACTTGTACTTGCATAACCCCTACTGTAAGAATTACAGTAGAGAGCTAAAAGAGATTTGACATTTTTATATAACCCAAATCCAAAAAGTTCGTCAATGTTCCCTTTTCTAAACTGGGTCTGAAAACTGATGAGCTATAAATCCAAATGATAATTATTTAAAAGTCAAAGAGCTGTGAGAAAAATAATATCTAAAGTAACCAGAATGCCCCCCTCTCCCCCAACAGATCAGTACATAAACAGATATGGGAAGGCATACACGCAATTTCTAGATGTTCTTAATTCTAGCTTCATACACAACCGGCTTAACCAAAAGGCCACTACACACATTCTCAAACTGTTTTCCCAACTAGTTTGGCTAAAGAGCCACTGTGCAGACAGAGAAAATGATAGTAAATGGTTCTAAAACAGGTAAGACAAAGGAGATCTCACTAAACACAATGTCTTCTTCAGAGCCCAGCTTAGCCACACTCCATATATTTTCTTCCTCTTCTGGCCAGGGAGCTGGGAAACAGTAAAGAGCAGGCAATGGGGCACAGAGGAGGTTTGTGAAGTAACCCCCAAGAACTGTGCCGGAGCAAGAAGCACAAAGATTACCTTATTGTCAAAAAGATCAGTCCATTTTGTAGTTTCCCAAAAAGTCTCCATCACAGAATCCAGAGTATTTTCTCTTTCCTCGTCCCTTCCTTCGGTGTCGCTTGAAACAGCCCCATCCTGATCCTGGGCATGAAGGAGGTGGTCGGCGAGGGCGCATCCTTTTCTACAAAGAGCGTCCACGAGGGTAGACTTCTGTTTGTCCATGTCACTGTGCGCCAAATCAGAAAGCAACGCCCAGATCGGTAAAATTCCTTAAGAACTAGACTGGTCTGAAACTAACAGACTCATGCACTATTTGCCTCAGATTTACAACGCAGAAATATTATCGTACATCAAATAAGATTCCTTATTTGTAACAAACACCAAATGAGCCACTACCTCACACATACAGATTAAATGTGTTAGGACAGCCGTATGTGGTTGAAACAGAATGCCATAAAGCAAAAGAAGGGAAAGTGTGTTCAGCTCTCAAGTCCGTCAGCTAAGTACCTCTTCCTCAGAATAGCATCTTTTAGAAAGTACTTAGATTTCTCATACAGAGCAATCATCACACATTTACGCACCGATGTAGACACGTTCTTTCAGCAGTGAACGTAACTTTCACTTACAAACAGAGCAAACACTGTAAGATGCTTCCTCCGTGCCAGAAACTGCTCTAGCACTTTTACATATTAACTCATTTACAGTCAAGACAGTTCTGAGTAAGATACTATTAATCATCGCCATTTGCAAAGGAGGAAGTTGAGGCACACAGAGATTCGTCCGAGGTCCAATGGTCAGGAAGCAGCAGATCCAGGTAGAGTCTGCTTCTAGAACCCCTGCTTTTAATCGCTACGGAAAAACCGCCTTGCGGCAGGGCAGGAATCTGTGTTCTGATGACTCCAAGTGTCCAGACAGTGCCTGGCACGGGACAGAAACTCAGTACATCACTGCTGAATGAAACGCAGTCGCAACCTGCACTCCAGGGGACAGCGGTACTCGTTAGGACACTTGCTTATCTGAGGCATTTTGTCCAACTCATGTCCCACACGTGTGGAGACAAGTGCGGAGAAGGTGCCACGGGCACTCGGACACGGATGAACGGACTAACGGTACGAATGACTCTGAAGGACTCGGGACTGGAAAATGCACATATGAAATCTGCTGGTGCTACGAAATCAACAATTTGTACAAAAGATAATGAAAATGAGAAAACAACAACTTGTTACAACCCAACAAAATTACCCACCTTAATACGTTAGCAACGTAGATAAATTTAGGCCAAAAAGGAGGCGTGAGATTTTCAGCAAAGAGTTTCAAAAGCTCGAAAGAACCAATTTCATTCTCTTTTGGGGGAAACGTGTCAGGGAACTGCTTGGTTACTTTGGACTCAGGAACAAAAGAATTTCGGAGTTGAAGGACAGGTGCACAGCTTCTCATTTACGGAGCGCTCCCCCACCCCACCCCACCCCACCTTCTAGACGCCAGCCACGTTCTGAAACGTCTTACCAGTACTTCACTTACACATTACAGCATCAACCCTAGGAGCTGGACACAATTATGGTCCCCACTGTGTGAGGAAGAAGGCGGGGCCTTGGAACAGAAGTGGATGGGCAAAGGCAGGTGGGATCACTCAGGGCAGCTGACGGGTCCGAGCCGCCCAGAGAAGGGCCGGACGGACGCAGAGCTTAGAGGGCGACCTAAGCGAGCTGTCCGTGCCAGTCCTCGGTCCAACTACCTGCCAAACCCCATAACCCAGATCTCGGATCCAATAATTCCACGTATCTGGAATATTCCTTCCCTACCCTCGTCTAACTCAGAACGGATCGGCTCAGATCAAATATTTTACCAATCCACGAGGCTTTCCCCAGTCAAATGAAATCGGCTCTTCCTACAGGCTTTCACAATTTACAGTAGTTATCGTAACTCTTCAATCACATCCCGGCCGGCACCTTCACCTTCCGCATCAGAGCACGCGCTTCCCAAGAGCAGACCGTGTCCTGGTCCGTTTTCCGTTTTTTTCATCCTCTCAGTGATACTTTACCTACAGTGTTTGCTCAGTAAACATCCGAATCAAATCTCGTTAGAGGTACCGATCAAAGGGGTAATAGCTGTATTTTAGGAAGCGCCTCAATCAGATACTTTAATGGCCTAAAACTGCAGTTCAGTGTAACGGAAACTCGATACTAGATCACGCACAAAAGCTACTATCACACTGGAGATAAGAAAGCGGCCGTCAGAACTTCCGATGCACGAGGGACTAGAGGAAAAGCAGCTTGGCACGGAAGGAGAAACAGACGCTCCACGGCGGCTCCTGGTCCGCGGCCGCCGCCTCCGGCGAACGCCAGGCCCCCGAGACCAGCTCGGCCCAGCCCAGCGGCTCCGGGCCCGCACGGGCCCTTCCGCCCAGCACGGAGAGCCGAGCCCGCGCCGGCGGGGCCCACGGCAGCCCGCGGCAGGCGCCGGCCCTGTAAGCGCCGACAAGAACCGAACCAGAACCGAACCAGCTCCTCTCGGCATTTTCACGTGTTCGCAGCCCCTTTCTAGCTTTACCCCAGCGTCGCCGACCGTCTCCGCAGCCACCATCTTTAAAGCCAGCCCCCTAGGCTACTGTCACTTTTCGCCAGCCACTGGAGTCAGCGTTGGGGAGAAGAACTGTGAGGGGAGAGGGACTCACGAGACTGACGCCACAGCTCGCCGTCTGCGGCTCGCCTCCCCCCGGAGTGAAGAGCCTCCTCTGGGGCTGGAAGCCTCAGGAAGGACAAGCCAGAACAGCAGCTGGGCTAGACGGACCTTCCCATTTACCGACATTTGTCCCGTTACTTCCTCGACGGGGGTCTGGAGAGAGGACACGGATTCCACAAACTAAGCACCAGCCGAGCTAGAAGGGGCGCGGCGGCTCCCAGCGGCTCCCAGCGGCGGCCGCAGTGAGGCCACGGCAGCCTCAGCAGGGCCTCGGTTCCCGGCAAGAGTTTCTCATGCACGATCAAGGCCGGACTCCTCCTGCGACGGGATGAGCACGGAATGGAATTCAGGAAGGAAGCGCGGTGCAGACTGGTCCAGCGAGAAACCAGGGGCCCCCGGGGACAGGAGACGCACGAAAAGGACTGCGGGCTGAGGCGCAGACCTTGAAGACCCGGAGACAGGGGCTCTCAGCAGGGAGCAGCCACGGAGGGGAGGACTCGGGCTGAGACAAAGGTTGGCCTCGGAGCGGGGGGGGGGGGGGGGTCTCTGTCCCCTCTGACACGAAGGACAGCATGACGAGGGGCGAGGCGGAGCGGATGCCCTAGTTGTCTCTGAGAAAGACATGAGGCAGGGAATCCTCTCAAGATGGGCGGGAACGCAAGCGGCTGCTCACCAGCAAGAAAAGGCCCAGCTCGGAGAGACCCGGCCTGAATCCGGCTCTCCCGTTTGCTCTTCGGCAGCCAGCGGGTAAAAAGGCCGCTGCTTGGCACGTTACATAGAAGGTTCAGTTTAAATGAGGCAATACACTCCAAATATCCCCAATAATCCTTGCACGTCACTGGCGTGTCAGAAATGGACAACAAAACAGCCACGTTTGAATGATTCCCTCAGAGGGTGGGGAGGGCGCAGGTCCCGCGCACAAGCCAGTCTGAGGAACTTCATTCTGCCCGAAAACTACCACGTGCAGATTGCCAAGAGCTGCAACGAGCGAGGCGACACCCAGAGCTTCGGCGCTTCCGAATCAAGGACTCCACAGAGCAGCGCCTGCCTGAGGCCGAGGGAATGGCTGTAGCAGCTCCAGGAAGACGCGCGGTTTCTACCCTCGCAGGTGACGGCCTCTGAGTGAAAATTACCCAGGGGCAGGAGGGAGAGCTGCTCCCGGGAGTGCTCCCGGGATACGGTCCTGAGAATTCAAGGAAGGCGGAGGCTCCGGTGGCTGAGGGACTGTCACACCACGTGCGGAGCCATAAGCTCGCCCACCCGCGCCCGGCGACGCCGCTCTGCTCACGCCTGCGCTGGCTTCTTACAGCGCAACCATAACCCCCTGCCCCTCACCCCTGCAATACCGTGACACCGGCTCCTACCTCAAGTTGCTGGCGACGGTTTCAACCTGACTTTATTTCTATTTGTGTTGCCGGACATTACAAACTAAATCTGGGCTTTTCATGCTATTGGCCAATGAACAGTTTAGAAATTAATCTTTTTTGCCTTCTCCGTATGTCCAGCTGCCACAAATCCCCAAGGGGCGGGACTGTCTGATCCCAGCTACCCAAGTCTCTCCACACAATGGACCTGGCGGCCAAGAAAGCAAGCTGCTTCTCTTCTGCTTCATCTCAAACAACTAAGAAAATTATCACGAAATAGCTAAGGGTGGAACATCCAAATACTGATAACTCCAGGGACAGAACAAGCCGGAATAGAAGAATACTCTCATTAATTTTAAAAAAGTAACTAAGAATGAGATGCAAGAAAGATTATTTACTGGTTAGGTACTTTTTTATAGTAGCTGCATCGGGCCTGGGGTCAGTCTTCATGGCCATATAAACCGCTAGGGCCGTTTGGTCTATATGAGAAATAACAGCATCCGCAGCTTCAACAATTTCATTAAGTCTTTTCATCCGCTCCTAGGGAGGAAAAAAAGAAGAAATAAGAAATGGATGTTTCGGGGCGCCTGGGGGACTGTCGTTAAGCGTCTGTCTTTGGCTCAGGTCGTGATCCCGGGGTCCTAGGATCGAGCCCCGCATCGGGCTCCCTGCTCAGCCGGAAGCCTGCTTCTCCCCTCTCCCACTCCCCCTGCTTGTGTTCCCTCTCTCGCTGTGTCTCTCTCTGTCAAATAAATAAATACAATCTTAAAAAAAAAAAAAAAAAAAGATAAAGAAATGGATGTATCAACGAGTCCCTTCATTTCTGTCGTCCCAACCATGACAGTCACAACCCAGCAGAGGGGGCGGGGCAGTCTGCTCACAGCCCAGGGCGCTCGGTGCTGTCCCTCCTGTGACTGCCACAACATCAGCATCACCAGAAAACCTGAGCTTGGATGGGAAAATACCCAAGACACATTCCCCATTGGGACTTGATGGTGAGGGTAAGCCCGATAAAGATTCCCAGAAATGTAGTGTTTTCTACCAAGGCAACTCCTTTTCTGGGCATCTTAGAAACCCAATTGGCTCCATTACTCCAGTCACACACCACATGAAAACAGAAGGGAAAAAAGCACCTGCAGAGGAACATTCTCCCTGGTTTATTATTAAAACCACAAAGATGGGAGCAGACAAGAATAGACCCAGTGGAGTCTAACTACGATCACCGCGGTGCTTGCGGTGCTCCCCTCGTGAGTCTTGGAGGTTTCCTTTCAACCTTCAAATTCACTCTGAACCCCTGATAATTTCTAATTGTTCATGGCTTGCGCTTCCCTACTGGCCAACATTATTAATGAGAGCTGTTAAGACAGTTTGGAACGATGGCCAATTCTTGAAAATTAGAACAGTAACAAAGTTAATGCAAAGTAGGAGTTGTTCCTCTGCTGCAGGTGTTTACCTGTGCCGCATCTGCCGCAGGCCAGGACCCCTGCCCTGGAGGTGAATGTCAGAAAAGCAACCCTGGGTACATGTTCCCTGCTACTCCTCCCACTGACCAAAAACAGGAGCGGGAATTCTAAGCTGAACTCATAGTAACAGCTAAGTTCTATATTTACCTTAATGAGAATAGTTAACAGAACATTCAATGTGACGGAATGTTTGCATTTGACAAGAGCAAAGACAAATATAAGGCTGCACTTTTATTCAACGTATAAACTTTACCTAATGTTACAAACAAAATGAAATATTAAGAATGGACATGTCCCACCTTTTCAGCGTCCAACTGATGAAGTCTTGCAACATACAGAGGAAGATAATTAGGATATGTTTCTTTCAATTCATTATAAATGTCACTAGAATCCAGCCTATGTATATAAGAAAGAGAGAAATGTTATATTTCGTTTCTGTTAGAAAGGAAACAATTTCTGTCTTCCCTATTATTTAACATTGCTTTAAAGCTCCAGTCCATAACATAAAGCATCAGTCTGAAATACAAATTTCTTTACTGACAAGAATTATCATTATATGCAGGTAGTATAAATATGCTTAACCTAGAAAAAAAAAATCAAACTGGAGGCATCAAGTTTTCATATATGCCAGGTATAAATGTATAGAGAGGAGGAAAAAACAATCAAATAGCAAGAAAGATGAAAAGCTCTAGAAATGTCTATAATGTATAAGAAAAACGTATACTTTTCTGAAAAATCTGAAGTTTCAGATGAATGAAGAGACATTCCATGTTCCTGGATGGGGAAGCTGAATAAAGCTGACGGCATGGGTGAGGGGAGCAGTGGCCCAGGCTCTTCCTGGCTTCCCTCGCCTGCCCTGAAACCACTTCCTGGGCGGGGGTGACAGGGGCCCTAGTGGTCTCAGCAGTGCCATACCCAAGGCAGGCCCTCTGCTCCCCTCAACCCCAAACATCCACTCATCACTCCGGAGGTCTCGGCGTGAGGCTCCCACATGCCCGGCAGCTCCTCCCCGGAAGAGAGTCCTCTGTCCGGGAGCCGGGGGGCGAGGGCGCCCCGTGTTCCGGCCGCAAGCGGCCTGGTCCCTGAGCTGCAGTGGGGAAGCAGGGAGCGGCCTGGGCTCAAGTACCACAGACTCTCACTTTTCTCCCTGAACTATAGATGTTTCTTCATCCTTTGCTGTATGCCTTTACATCAACTCCGGAGGTTTTAAAAGGCTGATTTAAAAAAAAAAAAAAAAAAGATTTTCACTGGTTTCCAGAGAAGTGGGCTCCTGGGACTCCTCACACTGCCATGCCAGACGTCAACCTTTGCCATTTCGCTTTTGAAGGATTTACACGGTATTTTCAGCTGTTTACGACATCCTACAATCGATCGGAGACTGACGTACAGACTTTGGTTTCTGGTGGAGATACAGCCTAGGTTTAAGTGCAAAGGTCAGCCTGAATGTAGACGGACCCTGGAACTGCTCAATCCCTGGGAATTAGTTTCATGACACGATGACGTCTGTTCTCTAGAACAGCTCAGGACTGCAAGGTCGCACCCGTTCAGCTGACGAGGACTCCCACAGGAACGCGGTGGTGACAGAAATACCGCATAACACAAATGGAAAAAGCAACCCCTATGACTACAGAGAATAAATTTCCACCATGTAAAAAGTAAGCTGAAAGTCAAAAAATAAGCTGAGGGAAAATGTGTACAAGTACAGCAAAGCCTTAATATCTTTTATGTTAAAAAGTTAAATGAAAAATCTGATGTCCCAATAGAAAAATAGCACAAGACACGTTCAGCTGACAAGAATGCGGTGACAGTTTTTAAAAGCCTCAAGTTTCGTAACTTAAGAAATGCAACTTAAGACACGATAATGGCTTTTTCTTTTCTCGCCATCTATCAGCAAGGCCTCGTTTCCAATTCCACGGCATCACAGGCTCCGCCATACACCACTGGAGGGAGTAGAAATTCTGATATTCCCTCTAGAAGGCAATATGTCAAAACATAGCAGGGCAATTTTTAAGTGTTAATAATACTGATTCTCAATAATTATACTTTTAAGATGTGATCTGATGGATATTTAAAGAAACTACATGTGTAAAAATGTCCATCACAGCACCACAGAGAAAAGATATAAAAAAGTGAATGTCAATTAGAGTATTTAAGTGGGTTACATTTCATCCACAGGACTGCAAACCACATAGTCATTAAAATGGTATTTTAAAGGACTATTAAATGACCTAAGAAATGCCAAAAATCACATAGTAATTGGAAAACTAGGACACAACATCATTCACACTGCTACATGCAGAACTACAGAGAAATAATCCTAGGACAATGATTACCTCTGGAGAGTAGGCAAAAAGGTGATTTTTATTTTTTTCTTTATGCTTTCCAGTAAAATTCTCTTCCAAGAGCAAATCAGAATTAAGTGGTTAAAATAAAACCCCCTGTAACCCTGCCACCCACCGTTAACATTCTGAATACAGTCCATGCTCATATACACCACACTGCTTTAAACTGGGAAAACAAAAGTAAATAGAGGCCGAAAATCCACTAAAACTTACTTTGTCATCCACTGAATTTTAAGATCTCGTAACGCTTCAGTAAACTCTTCTTTTAAATCTTTCTCCTTTTCTGAATCTTTTTCTTTGTCTTTGCTGCCGTTCTTAGTCTTTGTTGGTGGAGGTATTAAGTAGTAATGAACAGGGATCACATCCTATGAAAGTGGAGAGAGTCTCAGATTAACACACTTAATTTTACATATTTTAAAATCATCTTCAATACTGAGTATCTCAGAACACAGGTTGCCCTGAGTTGTGCTACATCATATTCCAGATCCTAAGGGCTACAACATATGAAAAATCCCAATCTATGATCAAAGGAATTTTCTCCCAAACTTTAAAGTACTCTTGCTTTTAAATCCTCTTTAAAATAAAGATTTATGTAAGGGGCATCTGGCTGGCTCAGTCAGTGGCGTGTGCGACTCCTGATCTGGGAATTGTGAGTTCCAGCCCCACAATGGGTGTAGAGATTACTTAAAAATAAAATCTTAAAAAAAAAAAAAAAATAGTGGAGGTAAGAACAAACTTTCCTCCATGAGTGTGTGCGATATTCTTAGCTTTACTTGCCACACTGGATTACAGACAGTACTACCTACCAAAGACTACTACGAAGCTTTCACTTGTTCTACTTGAGAAAGGAAGGAAATAACTTGGAATTTTAAAAAAGATCCTCTTTTCTATATAAATTTAAAGGGAAGTTTCTTCATTCAATCAAGAGGACTTTCTGAGGGCCTGAGACATGCCACGTAATGCTCTAAGAGGTGCAGACAGCCATGCAGACAAGGCCCTCTCCGCCCGGGAACGTGTCCCGGTGGGGGAAGACAGACAACGTCAGGTAGCTCGGGGTCTCAGAGGATGTGCAGGAAGCGGAACGGGACGCAGGGACAGAGAGCGGCTACTCGGGGAGGTGGGAGCAACGCGGACAAAGTGGTGCCGGGAATTCCCGCTGAACAGGGAATATGCGACCTATGTGAATGAGGCTCGGCGGCCTTCATTAACCCAACTGAGGAGAGGACGCGTGTGAAGACGGCAGGTGGGCGCGTGCAAAGCCCTGAGCTTGAGCACCCGGCACGCGCGGCGGGACGCACTGGGCACGGGGGCAGCAACCACAGGCGGCGGGGCTGAGACCATCGGACCAAAATACAGATTTTACTCTAAATGCAGGGGAGTTGTAGGCAAGGCAGTGAACATGAGTCAAGATTTCTATTTTTGCTTCCTGACTCTGCGTCCTATATGGATGAGCAATGTTGGTTTGTTTTTAAGAATTCTTCCTACTATTCGGAGAATGGACGGTAGAGGGCGGAAGGCGAGGAGGAAGACAAGTGAGGCGGGGAGCCTGGATTCCCAACACTGCTCGGACTTAAGAGCAGGCTGTACAAGAGGAGGAAATGGACGGATCGGGCAATCCATGAAGGCAGAGTCGACACTGCCTGCTGATGATGCTTAAAACGAGGGGACAAATGAAACCGGGCAGGACGAGGGAGGGGAGGAGGAAGCCCAGGCTTGGAGCCAAAGCATTCCGCGGTCTCAGAGAAAGCTGGGGAGTGAAGGAGACGGACACCGGAGGGGCTCCCTGGACAAGCCAGCGGGACGGAAGAGGAGTGATCCACCAGTGACAACAGCGGAGGGGGTGGCAGGGGCAGGAGGACACGGTGGCAGAACTGTGCAGCAGTGGCTGGTCCCCGCCACGAGAGACGTGCAGTCTCCGTGGACAGTGGGGGTGAGGGCCGCCCCAGAAAGATGCACGGAGAACAGGAAGTAAAGCAGCACAGACAGCACCTTTGAGAAGTTCTGCTTTGAAAAGAGCAGAGAAATGTGTATTTATATCTAATTACATCTATTTTGATCTATTCTATTAAAGCACGGAAATCTCCCCTTGCGAAAACTAAGGCAGTGTCTGGGAAATGAAATCCTATATCAGACTGGCTAGCTCTAGCTCTGGCACAATAGCTAGCTGCCCTTCATTAAAAGACAAAGTCAATTTCACCAATTCTAGCTTCAAGTTTATATTAAAAATGCTTAATTAAAACCTTTTTTGTTTAAATTAACATTTCTAAAATTGGGGAAAAATATGTTACCGAAACTTTTATTTTCCTAATCATAGTAATTTCAGAAAAAAACTTTATACAGGTAGAGACAAAAAAATAATATTGCAAGCCCCACCTTGCCCTAAACAGGATTTTTAGGTGTAAATACAATGTGCATATGCCCATGTTAACAATTTTCACAACTATATTTTATTTTGGGGTATAATTATAATAGCAAATATAAGGAACCACTGATGCAGTAGTTCTAATAGCCTTCCACCATCAAACGGTAACTGTGCCTTCAGTCTGACTCAGGTGAAGCGCCCATAAAACCTCTCCTGTGGCAGAACCACACAAACCCACTTTCAGGCATCTCAGCACCATGCTCGGAGGCCAGGAGCCAGCGCGCCTGCAAGCCAAGGTTGCCTGTGCAGCGTGAGACGGGACAAAGCAGTGGGCTCTGCTTGGAAAAGCTCCTTAGGACCCTGCTACCCATCCGTCTTCCTTCCTCTTGAGTTCACTTTTCTAGGTGGGCACTGCTGGGGTGAAAAGCGACTGCAAGATCAGAGTTGCTGAAGAACCATGAAGCTCTTACGGGAACAGATCGTTTCAGGATCATCTGTGCAGCACAGATAATATACTGAAGAATTCGAGGGGCAGAGACAGCCCCCAACAGTTACCCTCTGTTCACACAGTCCTGTACTTCCACTGTACTTGGTGGGGATGCCGCCTGCCTGGAGGAGGAGTCCCCACAGTCCATGCTGATTCTAACCTAACGTGAGCCTCCCTTAGTTCCCCTGCCTCCTTGACTGATTAGGGAGAGAGGCAACTTTCAGGATGGGAAGGAAGTCTCGTTGTGAGGCAATGCCTCTTCTGAAGCTCAAAGGTAAGGCATTTGCTATTATGTTTGAGTACAGAAGAGAGAACACAGAACTGAATTTAAAATAAGCAATCCATTAATTTATGATTAACAATAAACTCTAAGAAAGATCTATAAACAGAAAGAAAACCTGTACCATGATAGTCATAAACTATCACTAAAGATTAAAAGCATAAGAGACAGGGAGAGTTTGTGATGAATGATCTTAGGGAGGAAATCAGGGTTTTCTGATCAGCATTTTATATATTAAATATCTCAAGTTAGCAATTATAACTGTTACTATAATCCTAAAAATATTTGAGGACAGTAACTTTATTACTATTCAAAATTACAAACACGGTAATTTTAACTTCTAATCAAAAGAAAAATGGAGGGTTTTTTTGTTTTATCATGTTCGCCTCTTTTTGTGGTCAGTATTTTTTCAATTCGCTTCTCAAGGACTTAGTATAGGGTTAATTTAATGGAAATCATTTTGTACCATTAAATCTTGAGCAACTTTGATTATGATTTAAAAAGCGAGTCAAGAGCAATCTTCAGATCAGAAATGCTGAAGTTCTCTATAGTAGATACTTAACAGTAAGTTTTTCTAAAAAACATATTATTTCCGCTATTCACCAAGCATTTTGACAGTGTCTGAACAATATCCTTGAAAGTTAAATCTACCTGCAAAACTCATAATTATTCTTTGGATAACATAATGCCTTTTAATTTTTGGTTCAAAAATTATAATTTCCTTAGTTCTTAAATTATTAACTAAATTCAAAACTTTAATATCTTTATACAAACTAAAACAGCTATTTTAAAGATCAAAATCATACTGGAATGCTATTTATCATCTGTTAAAAGTAACTATATTCTTTCATATGAAAATGAACCTAAAAAAGGTAAACTGCATTTTCCAAATGAAAAGTCACTGAGACCCAAAGGACAAACCCATCGAGGATTATGCACCAAAGGCTGGTTGGCATTTTGTCTGGCAATAAATTAATATATAGATCTTTTTGGCAATGAGACTGTAAGACCAGGAGAACCGAGAAGAGGTAACTCTAGTTGCCCAAGTTTGTTATATGTAAAGCTTTCCTAACCATCAAATAATAAATTTCTTATTCACTTAATAGCTTCCTATCTTATACAACCTGATCCAAACAAAATCCACCAACACTCCCTAAAAGATCAACCCCAAAATATACAATAGGAAGAAAAAACCCCAGTATGATTTTGTGATAAGCATCTTCTATTTTTAATGGGCTCCTAGAAAACATTTTCTTCATTTTCTAAAGCAGTGGCTTTCAAGCTATTTTCAGGATGACCCAAAGATAAACTAATCTATAAATAAAAAGAAATTTGTTTTATGAGTCTGATGAGTGACATTTACTACTTTATTTTGTTTTCATGTTAAAGCTGGTTATATTTCATTAAATGAATGTACACGGCTCAGAAACAGGCTGCAACGTTCAGCCCACAGTGAAGCAGATATTCCTTTAACTGGAAAGAGGATTCCCAGTGGGGCATTTTGTTTGAATAAAGTGTTTACCATTACATAACAATACAGACATTACAGAAGTTCTCTTTAATAAACACACTCCATCTGTTCTAAAATGGTGATCCCTAGTTTCACATCACTGCGAATTAAGAAAGACCTATCTTTTATTTATACCTTAAAACACAAAATCTTAACGATGCTTCTCGTCTGAACAGGAGAAATCAGTAACATCCTGAATGAAGCCGGACAGCTGAGTATGTGTATCCCTTCCACTAAGTACCTAAGAAATAGAATTCTGCTTTTGTTTTGAGTGAAATTTGGCTCTCGCAGTCAATCAGAGATTGTCTAATAAGTTGTAGGGAAATTATGTCTTAAGCCTGTTTGTATTCTTTGAGTCAATTTTAACCTGGGGTGGAAAGTCCTTATTTCTGTTCCCACCACCCACTGCTCTGTCTCTGCTCCTCCAGCATGATGACACAAGAGCAGGAAGAAACTTTTTTTCAAATTCCTTCATAGTATTTTATTAATCATATCATCCAATTTAAGAATGTTTCTGGGGCGCCTGGGTGCTCAGTGGGTTAAGCCTCTGCCTTTGGCTCAGGTGTTGGTCTCAGGGTCCTGGGATGGAGCCCCGCATTGGGCTCTCTGCTCAGCAGGGAGACTGCTTCGCCCCCACCCCCCACCAAATAAATAAATAAAAGTCTTCAAAAAAAAAGTTTTTGGACTTTATAAATAAATTAAAAAAAAAGTTTTTGGACTTTAAAAGACTTATATAGTTTTGACTTATATAGCTAAGAAAAAAATTACATTAATTTCTCTGTAGGATTTTAGATATGTAAAATTTCAAATACTATTTGGCCTATCTGTAGCTAAGAAATGAATAGCATTAAATTTTTTTTCTAGACACACATAACAGGGGTCCTTCCAGCAGTTTATGGCAGGAAAAAAACTTCAGGAAAGCAGTACTTCAACACTGACAAGCTAAAAGCACTATACTGCAGAACTTAAAGAAAGGAAACCAAGAGAGAGATGTTTTTAACGATTTATAATAGGTGACAGAAAAGAAGTTTAACTAATATGCAAATAAGGCTTTAAGACATCTTTTTCAAGAACTGACAATCAGTACCTTTTTAAATTTTCCTTGTCGTTTTGCTGCAGACTGCCCCTGGGAGTTAGAAGGACATTCTGTAAGAAAACATGCACAATCTACACGGGATGGAGACACCGTCTGTCTAATTCTAATTGTCTTCCAGTTTATGTCCCACCTGCATTTGTCTCCGTAAGAAGGGTCAGGTCTACGATCAAAATGGCAGGCTTTTAAAGAAAGGGACATTGCCACTTTCACTTTAATAAAAATGTAATTAAATAGGTAATGCCTAAGGGCAGATGTTTTCAACTCTGTATTTAAAAAATTGAGCACAGCAGAATCTGTTAGTTATCAAAAAGCTTTTAAAAACATTAAATTGTAGCTGACAGTCCAGAGTCTGATTTCAAGAAAGTCACAACAATCACACATGCCCGGGCATCATCACATTCAAGGTGACCACGAAAGGCAGAAGTGAAACAACACTCACCTTCCCAACTACCAAACCAGTGAGAAACACACAGTATGAGTTAAGATTAAACAAACTAGGTGCTGACAAGTGCAATGAACTCTATGCCTTTAGGTTTTGCTCTCTCTCAAGAAAATCTACCCGGTAAGTAGTCACCTGGTAAATAGCTTGCAGTTAATCCCATTCTTTTATAGTTTACGCCTCTGTAAGAACATTAGGAAGTAGTAACTACCTCTGACTGGCTAAAAGTGCACTTTCAGTGACAATGCTTTTCTGTCATAACCGTCACAAGAAGTAGACACCTGAGAAGAGTTATGTGGGTGAGAACCCCATCTCCCCATCCAGGGAGCCCACAGTTGGAAGCAGCCCTGCTGCCCAGGAAGTGAAGCCTACAAAAAAAAGACCAGGACCTTTTAAATCCATACGTCTATGAATTCCAGTGTCGTTGACTACTGATTAACTTCAAATGACACTAAAGTGTATCTATAAATAAGTACAGTTGACCCCTAGACAACATGGGGGCTGGGGACACTACTGTCCCACCCAGTTGAAAATCCTTGTACAGACTCCCCCAAAACTTAACTACAAACAGCCTATGGTTGCCTGGAAGCCGTAACAATACATACACAGTCAAGTGACATATTATTTCATATATATTCTTAGATTAACAGTAAGCTAGAGAAAATGTTATTGAGAAAATCACAAGGAAGAGAAAATATATTTACAGTACGCTACTCTATCTACCGAAAAAGAGACCCCACATGTAAGTTGACCGCGCAGTTCCAACCCGTGTCATTCATGGGTCAACTGCAGTATCGACTGAAATGACACTCAAGAAATGTCAGGGCAAACCGTTTTTTAGAAGCACAGAATTCCCAAGTTACGCCTCTAAGACAGCAGTAAGTGACCTCTGGTTCAATAGTGGCAAGAAGTATACTTGTTAAGATGCAAGAAATCTATTCCATCTTGGTGTGGGTATTTATGATTCCAGCATCAGGTAGGAGACCACTATGTAAGATCTGATGCTAAGGAGAAATGTAAAACTGTAAGAATGACAGCTTCTATCCGCATCGAGCTACCGTGCGACAGAACGTGACAGATCCACGTTAACACTATTCCCGTAATAAATGTGCAATGAAAACAGATGGAAAAGTTAAAATAAGTACCTATCCAGTTGTAATGTTTATCTCTAATATGTCACAACCAGAAACATGTTTTTAATGGCATAATTTTAAAGCTATATAATAAAAGGCAATGCCAAAAGAAGTATCTCCTAATTATCTACACAACTACGGAAAATTCTAACTAAGAGAAAGGTCTGTACAAGTGAGAAAAATACTGCTCGTTAGAAATGTTTTGACTGGTTTTCTAGAAGTAACCCAAGACCCGACATTTTTATATCCACAATATTATGTTGGTTAAAATTCCATAAAATGTTTTAACTTCAAACATCCCATTCACTTAAGGCAAGTTTAATCTGGACCTACATGTTTCAAAGGGAGCTCAGGTATATTAGCCATGTAAGGTAGGACCAGTTCAGGGCCCAAGTACTTAGGCCTGGAAAAAAAAAAAAACAAAAAACTAAATATTTTAAAATACAATCAAATATTAATTGACCTTTGGGAAAACACTACTCAATTTTTTTTCCCCCCAGGAAGAGCTTCTCTTTAATGCGTTAAGTGTGGGATTAATTCCCATCTTTTAAAGGAATGGAAATTTTGGAATAGGTAATTTCAGTGTTAAAAAAAAAGATACTTACAGCTTTCTTCCCAAGTTCAGTCTTGGATAATGTTAAGGATCCTGCAAGGTAGCATCCAGGTCCTGCCCCTTTAGGTATTCTAATAAGAAAGTTCAAAAGAGAAATAAAAGGAACTAAAGAGAAAGTCTCAGAAAGATAATCAAGGGGCCAAACATCAAAACAATTGCATTCTGAAATAATTCCCATAGCTCGGTTTTCAAAAATCAAAGGGAGAAACAATCTTACTCTAAAATGGTTGACAACATAAATAAACTGAGCTCAATGTAATGAGCTCACATGAAAAACTTGCAGTAGAGACACACTAAGTGTAAGCAACACTATCACTTACTTGTCATCTGGTAAGGAGGTAACAAAGAATGGTTGGTTATATTTGGGTGGTAATGTCAAATTACTTGATTTCTTCTTTCCTAGAAGTGCAAGACTATGATTTTCATGAATATCTAAGCTCAAGGTATTAGACAACCTATGAGAAACTATGAATGGAAGATCTTTAAGACGTTCCAAATCACTGATCTGCTCATGACGAATCTGTAGTCGGATTGTATAATCTCCTTTCTCCAGTTTCAAAGAATACTAAAAAAGACAAGGAACATTTGGAAAAAGAAAAGTCAACAGAAATTATAGTAAGGGGATAAACGGGAACAGTTACCACGTACAGAGCACTTACACTACGTGAGGAACAGTGTGCGTGTGCACGCACACACGCAAACACCTACACACAAGGGCCTGAACGTGCAGGTGAGGAAGCAGGCCCAGGAACATCACTTGAACAGTCCAAGACCCCGTGCACAATAAAGGATAAAGGAGCTGAAGGCAGGTATGGCTCCTGAGCCCTCAATTTCCCACATCAGGCTACGCCCATACTCTCAGCTAAGTCAGTGTCTTCTCAAGACTCATAAAAGCAATGTTCCTCTAGTTCGTGAGTCCTCAGAAACATGCAAAAACCACCACCAAAGGGGTGCCCAGGTGGTTCAGTCATTAAGCATCTGCCTTCGGCTCAGGTCATGATCCCAGGGTCCCAGGATCGAGGCCCACACGGGGCTCCCTGCTCCTCCTGCTCCCACTCCCCTGTTTATGTTCCCTCTCTCTGTGTCTCTGTCAAATAAATAAATAGTATCTTTGAAAAAAAATAAATAAAACAACACCAAAACGAGCAATATAACACCTAAGACAAATATATACACATGTGTATACACAACTGGTCATCTTTATGTCACAACCAAAGTGCCACACACCTCTTTATCACAGACGGGAAAAACGGAACCGGCAGAGATGGAGGAGCACAGACCCACTCGGCTCCTCCTAGCTAACCTGCCAGGAGCACGGCATGCCGTTTCCTCTGAGATTTTAAAAGCAACAAAGTAATGGCACTGCAATAACCCAGTCTGTACTGTGATGTGACCCGGCTTAAAGGAAATCATTCCCTGACTAGTTAACTGAAAAAAACCTGCACAAATTATTTTCACTATTTGGCATAAAATTATACATGTTACAGGAAACACCTCATTTCTTTGTGACAATGTATTAATCAGGGATGAAACTTCTATAAACTGCATGATTAAGGGGCACCTGTGTGGCTCAGTCAGTTGAGTATCTGCCTTCGGCTCACGTCAGGATCCCAAGGTCCTGGGATCAAGCCCCGCACTGGGCTCCCTGCTCAGTGGCAAACCTGCTTCTCCCTCTCCCTCTGCCCCCTCTGCTCGTGATCTCTCTCTCACTCACTCACTTTCTCTCTCAAATAAATAAAATCTTAAAAGCAAACGAAAAACCCTACGTGATTCAAAGTTTTTCTCCTTTCATACAATAGTGCCAAGCACTGTGTTGAGTACACAGCTGTCTCAGGAAGAAATCAATCTGGAAGTTCTAATAAACACTTGGCACTGCCATACAGTGCGTTTCATCCCGTTCAGACCATGGATCATTTCAAGATGCTAATATCATCTTAGATGATTTGCTCTCAGCCTTCATGTGGTGGAAGCAGTGGGGAGAAAGAAGAAATAATTAAAATTAAAAGGTACACCAGGGGTGTCTAGGTGGCGCTGTCGGTGAGCGTCTGACTCTAGGTTTCAGCTTGGACCTGATCTCGGGGTCAGGAGACTGAGCCCTGTGTTGGGCTTTGAGCTCAGTGCATAGTTTGCTTGAGTTTCTCTCGCCCTCTGCTCACCCCCTCAAATAAATCTTTAAAAAAACAACAACAAAAAAAAAGCGGCTATACTGGCTAGTGCTAGCAAGCTGCATCCATGCACTCCTCTATCCCACAACTTGATTTAGCTGACCTACACAGCTGAGAGGCTGTCAAGACAACTAACTGAGTTTCTAGTAGTTGTCAAAGAACCAAATACAAAACTATTGCATTAAAAGAAAAAAAAAAAAACAACAAAAAAACACCTAAATCCACAAAACCAAAATCATCATAAATAAGAAATCAGAGATTCATTAGTTCAGGGAAAGCCTCAGTTAATTCCAAAAATCACTGCCAATTTTATACCTGATGTGGATAGGCATCTCCTGAACCCATCTGTCTTTTGTTCTGGTCAAATATAATCCACAGTTGGCTGTCAAACTCGGATTCATACAGTAGTTCACAAAGTAGCGGGCAGCTTGGAGTTACTTCCCCACTCTTGGGCTATAAAAAAACAATAAACAATATGATTTATATGATTTTTAATGTAGATTTGTAATACTGTTATTGATGATATTTTTACAAGTATTAAAAACATTTTCTTCTGGTAACCAATTTTAAAACGTAGAACATCCAATACTTTGGCATTAATTAAAGGCATTTTTCTTTCACAAGATTTTAAAAATACAAACCTAGCTATTTTTAAGCATTAATAAATATTCTTCAGAACCTCTAATCACTTCATAAAGTTGAAATTTGACAATTCACTGAAATCAATCATCTCAACATTAAAACCAAATTCATATTATGCTTCAATGAGTTTCACCAAAATCTTACTGATCCTACATAAACTCTTGGATTCTACATTTACAAGTAGCCTCAACTACCTTTAGCGCTCATTCAACTCAAGGGTTATTCTGACTTCTCACTGTTTTAGCGCCTGCCTCAGAGGAAAACCACCAGACCCAGTAACGTAATCAGACAGCATCCGGCACTGATGAGACATCGACCACTGGACAGGTACCTCTGAATAGGCGAGTACAAAAACTAAGGCTCAAAGGCCCAAAGGCCAGGTTGCCACTAAATCAGAGTCAATGACTTCAGACCCGAATAGTTCCTGGACCATCAGAAATGATAATTTCCCAAAGACTAATTCCAAATTAACCAGTGTTAATTACTTGCCTCTATTTTATACATACACACATACACACACACACACACACACACACACACACACCTCTATACTGAATTCCTTGTCCTTCCGTTTTGGACTTTATGATTCATGAAAAAAATACAGAAGTTCATTTTGAGGTTATTCTTTCTTACATAAACACCCACCTGATGAAAGTTGTATGTCAGGACCATCTCATAAAGCTGACGATTATTTGGCAACACATCTCTTGATCCTAAAGGTTTTGTTTTTGCACTCAGTGGGCTGTAATTAGACAAATGCAGAAGTAATGTGATTCAGGAGTTCATTTACTGAGAGAAATAAACATAATCAACAATCTATAACACAGCAAAATGTGACAATGTGCATCTTTAAGCTCTGTCCTTCTTGGTAGATTTTATAATATTTTCATCATCAGCTTCCAGAATTCTTTACTGACTGAACCATGGCAATACGTAATCTTTAGTTTAAATTCTGCAATATTATGGAAACATTTTCAAGTGTCCACAAACAGCTCTTAACAAAACCGGATCCCAACATTAGGGAAACAAGCGCTAACAGTGTTAAGGCCAGGCAGGTTTTGACTCGCAGCCTCCTGTCCACAAACTGCAGATGGCAAGGACATGTCACAGGAGGGGTTGTGCAGATGCCACACTGAGAGCTTCACGCACTTGCTACCTAAGGCTCAAAGCTACTGCTGGGGCTGCGTCTTAGAGAGCTGCCAGGATGCCTAGGCTGCGAGTCCGAAACTGCATTTTCATCTCCAGCACTGAGATGATGTACAGAGTGTAAGAGGGTAAGAGATGTCCCCGCTCCCACCACGCCAATGCGCGACACTGGCAGCCCTAACACATCAATGATACCGCAGTGTCTGGACCCAGCTCTTCAGGGTGATGCAGGGAGCCAGATCTTCATACTTCAAGGAGGACTGAACATCGAAACGATTGATGCCTTCCGATGCATGCTACAAAAGATATTTATTAAATTAGGTTCTCAAACTTTACTGATAATAAACCACATTTTTAAAAAAAACATTTGGACCTAAAATAAACCTCTGTAATGCCAAGTTTATAAGCGTCCATGAGCAAAGACTACTGTTATTTCAGAACCACTGCCCCACTAACGTTTAAATAAAACCAGTGAGATTATTTTTCAATAACACCAATAACTGACATTAAAAATGATGGAAATGTGGAACTTACAATGTTTAACTGAGGAGCAGTACACACTATTCCATGGAAAGAAATGGTATAATCAATATTGACGTCACTAAGACTTGCCCACCAGCGAGCAATGCAAAACTCAATTGCTTTCCCACCCTGTAAAGAACAATAAAAATTACAAATATGTAAATCTGTTTTCTCATTTTCCTTCAAATTACAGAATATAAATAGTAAGTGTTTTAAAGCAAGTCTAGCTTTCAGACTTTTCCTATTGGTACAGCTGTGCGTGGAGTTATACAATTACAGTTGCAAAGACAGAGTACAGGCGCTTAAATACACAGCTCTCTGCTCCTACGGTGCTTGTCATAGAAGATCGGAGGCAGCTTTTGGGAGCACACAACAAAATAATAGTGAAAACAAACTGGAATAAAAACTTCAGACCAAAGGAAAAATGATAAGAACAACAATGATAAGAAAAGGTGCACCACAGCTCCATGAGGCACAGTCAACACCCACAGCTGAGTTTGGGGCTCAGAGCCGCCCGGCAATCAAAACAAAATGAAATTATGCTCCTTTACATCTTTCTCCCTATTACAAAAATTAAAAACAAAAACTGTTTTTAGTACTGAGTTTTAAATTAGGTTTTGAAGTGATCAGTACATTATGAAGTCTGAAGACGGGTCAGAGGACACTAACAGACCAGAGCGCGAGCAGCAGTCATCAGAGACCTAAAAGACACAGGAAAGATGGGAGCACTGGCGTGACCACATGAAGCAACAGGCTTAAGAAAGAACATCAGGGGCGCCTGGAGGCTCAGTGGGTTAAAACTCTGCCTTCGGCTCAGGTCATGATCTCAGGGTCCTGGGATCAAGCCCCGCATCGGGCTCTCTGCTCAGCGGGGAGCCTGCTTCCCCCTCTCTCTCTGCTTGCCTCTCTGCCTACTTGTGACCTCTCTCTCTGTCAAATAAATAAATAAAATCTTAAAAAAAAAAAAAAAAAAGAAAGAAAGAAAGAACATCAGTGCATTCCACTCCCATGAAGGAAGAATACAGCCCAGGAAAGGGTGGGGACCCACCACACTGAGGCCATTCTGGTGGGAAGCAGTGGCAGCTTTACCTAGACAGCAGAACAGCCTCCGGCAGTCTTGACAGCTGGGCATTAATAAAATAACAAGCAGAACAATCTTAAACTTAAGGAAATAATCTCCTGTGTGATGAGGAAACCGTTCCAATCAAGCTTTGCAGTGTAAGCCATCACAATCTAGCAGACCAGCACTTTCCTTTGACTATGTTTATTGAAGAGTTCAAATGATTCATATTTACCTCCGACTTGGTCTCAAGTATCCCACTGAGACTACCCACCTTCCTACTTCACTTATTCAGCCCCAGTACAGTCTGAATACAAACTGTGAAATCAAATTCCAATACTCAGGCTTAGCCCATACCAAAAATCAAAGAAAGAAATCATTTTGGGGATTTCAAATTGGTAATTAAAAACTTACTAAGACAGGAAAAGCTTCAGTCAGTGTTCCTTTTTCTGGAAGGGAACAGAACTTATAGAACTCATGACTTCGATATGCTCTTTGCTTCACGAGCTGTACCGCGTGAAGAACAAACTTGGCTGACACCTCCGAGGAACACGAACACACGGTGACTTCTACAATGAGGAGAGGAAGCCGGGTTGCAAACGGACACGTGGCTGTTTGCATTCCAGCTCTTTAAAATGCAACATCTCAAGAATAAAATGATACATTCAAAAGAAATCTGCATATTTCCTTAAAAACAAAGAGTCACATGAAAGGGGAGGAAGATAAACAAATCAGTATCAGAATGAACAACCGCTATGCTCCAAACACCATGGAACAGCAGGTGTCCATGGACGGACACAATGACCCTAATCAGGTCATTTTTATAACCCTTTGCCCCTCTGTGCTATGGGGAAACTTGCTTTTAGCTAGAAACCAACCAATTCCTGATAAAAGAGGATGCCTAAATTCCGTGTCTATTTATTCAGCTTCAGTGGTAACTTCCTAGTCTCTCCCTCCTGTCTACTTCTAGAAAGTATGACCATCAACTACACATCCTCAGCTTTATTCTGAGACCGAGCTGGAGACAAAACCAAACTCACTGTGAAGCAGAATGAGCATCTTATCTAATGCACACCCACTCTAATACAGGGAACTTAAAGCAAGGCTTACGTCTCTGGTTCACAAGGTCAAGTGGGCGCAGAGCTCTGTGAACCTAATCAATTGCTAAGAATAAAAAATCTAGTGTTAGGACAGTATTTCTAATTATTTGAAATAGGATACATCTGTAGTACATTTTTTTTTTTTTTTTTTTGCTTTATATCCCCCATTTTACTGACACACAACTGACAAATAATGTTCAGCAAGCTTAAGGTGTACACTGTGAAGATCTGATATATACATAGACATTGTAAAATGATTACTGTAGTAAGGCTAGTGTTAACACATCCATCACTTTGCATACTTACACCAATTTTTTTTTTGGTGGTGAGACTATTTCAGATCTGACTTTTAGCAAATTTCAAACACATAATTCAGAATAGTTAACTACAGTCACCATGCTGGACATAAGAGTCCTAGAACTTACTTTGTAAGTCCAAGTCTAGACCCTCTGAACACAATGTTCCCACGTCCTCCCTCTCTCCCGGTGCATTTCTAATCTGACTGCCGAAAGCTCTGAGCTACATCCATTCCAGATTATTCTATAAATTCCTATTTTAAAAAAACTAATTATTTTCAATACCAACCAAGTCATAATTAGAGCATTATAATTACTGGCATTTACTGTTGAAAAGATATCAGATTCAATATTAATTAATCATAGATTTTCCTTTAGTATTCTTCACGTACATTTTATCAGAGCTCACTGTTCAACAATTCCATGGGGCCCTAAATGCATTAGGTAGCCCAGAGTAGTTCAACAATACAACTCTTGACTCTGATCATTAACAGATAAGGTATTATTCTAAACTAAGTTAAAACCTTGAATATTAAAACATCTCCAGATAACTTGGATGATTTGATGTAAGAACCAGTGCAAAGGAGTATGAGATCTTAGAATATTTCAAACTTAACAGCAAATATAGGGTGTCAGATATAGTACTGTTATGACAGAAGCACAGATTAGAGACATACAAACGTCCTGTGGACATAATCCTAGCAGAGACAGAAGGCAGATGAAGAAAGTGGTCAGGACAGACTCAAATGTTACTTACCAGCCCAGGTCGCACCCTCAGGAACCTCAATAAAATGCCTTCGAATTTGACCAGGTTTAAAATGTACATCTGTCAAAGCCAGATCATAATGTGATGATTCATTTACTCTGAAAATTTAAAAAATAAAATGCCTAAATGAGAAGCTGTCACCCAAAAAGGCTTTATTATCGTGAGCCCACTGGTACTCTAGATCTTACCCGTCGATCAGAAAGAAACACAGGGATTTAAAAGTTGGTTACAAAACAGTGCGCACAACATTATCTCATTTTTGCAACATGTCAGCAGTGATATAAGTTCTGGATAGCCCAGTGTAGGTTATTTTTCTTTTTCTCTATATTACAATTTGTCTAAAAGACACAATTTACAGCTCCCTCATTCACAGGATTTCCCTATTAGAATCTGAACTATCATGAGTCCTAAATATTAAAATCAAAGGTAATGTTTCGTGTCACTGATACTGTCTTCCAGCTCTGAGATTGGCATTAAACCCCTTGTACAGCTCCAGAACACCTCATGCCATAAAAGACAAAGGAAAGAAGAAAACTATTTTCATAGCACTTTTGTAGGAAACCAGTGACACACAAAGGTCAAATGTGTAACATTCTACTACGGAAAACTAGAGAATATGCAAAGGACAAATTCTAATCAGTATGACAAACACTTAATGAGCACCTAGTGTTTACATGAAGCACTGTTATGAGCTACAAATACAACAGACAACAAATACTACATACAACATATAACACAAATACATACACAACATATACAAATACAACATTCTCCGCTGCCCTGGCCAGTTTCACGAGGACAGAAAACCACCAGAAACATTTAAAGTGATATGCTCTGGGTGGACAGGAAGTGTTCGTGGAAAAGACATAAAAGGTACTTGGTTCGTGGAAAAGCTTCCTGAAGGAGACGATATCTCAGCAGATTAATGAATCTTAAAAATTATCTTGTCTAATATCCTACTGGAAAATCTGCCTGAGAATTTCAGCATTCTACAATTTCTCCACATGGGTATGTCACTCTTGATCTCCCGAATTTCACCCCACGTTTCCTATGGGCTGACACCTGCTGCGCGATGATTGCTTTCCAGCTCACCCACTCGGGACCGACCGTTCACTGAGAACTCCCCATTGTCCTCGGGATTCTCATCTCACTCTCGTCCTCCACCTACTGGACAGTCTGGTTTGTTCTGAAGATACTGTATAACGGGCTCCACGGAGGAACTGGTAGGACACAGGCCCTGAGCCTTGAGCGGCCCCCTACGTGGGGTAAACGAAACCTGACAACGTCCGAGCTCAAGCTGGTGCCACTGGCATGTACGACGCGCCATGAAGGAGCAGGAAGGGCCTCCCTGCATCGGGGAGGACTAGGAACGAGCCAGCCTGAGGAAGCCCGAGTGCCAGCACCAGTGACTGAGTGCAAAGGTGCAGTCTGGCGGGCAGGTGACAGGAAATGCTGGCTCTCGGGGACCGCTGTTCGCTATCTGAGAGAGCATGGTCCTGGGCAGGATATACTTTAAACAGGAAGCAGTAGGACAGAGCAGAGTTCCTTGGTCCTGGGGCGGAAGACCAGATGGGAAGGGAGAGTCTGGAAACCGACAGGAGAAGTGCAAGAACCAGAGAAAACAGTGATCCCACAGACAGGGGTTACAACGGTGGAGGGGGTGGGGGAGGGGAGAGGGACGAAGTAATCCTGCCCAGTCCTGCGGACGGCCAGGCAGCTGGGGGCACCGTCAGCTCCATGGAGTTTCGGTGCAGGCACAGGGCACGGGAGATGCCTCTGGGATCTCACAGTCAAAAAGCAATAGAAAGACCACATGGCACCTTGAACTTTGTAAGCAAGAAGCAAAACTAAAACCCAGCTACCTGATTCTGCTCTATCCATCTTTAAAAGTTCACACTATTTCCATAAATAGCCATTAAAAAATCGCACGTGACAGTCAGCTGTTGGCACCTCATTACTTACTTGGTTGCTATAACGGCAGTGATTGGAACTCTGAACAGAGGACCTGCATTGGGGGATGCTATATCGTAGCCACAGACCTTGAAAAGAGAGTAAGTTTCAGTAGCCATACACTTTTACGAGAGAAAAAAAAAGTGACACCTATTCACAGAGTAAGTTAATCGGACATTAAAACGTAAAGATCTTCAACACAAGTTGATGCCATTTTTTCTGGCATTGGGTCACAGCACATCAACGAGTGCATGCATAACCACCCCTGACCATTTCAGACCGACGGGGAAACGGACTGCCTGCCACACCAGGTACTTTTACACGCTTTCAAGAGTATTTAGAAAGTAGCAGTGAGGATGCCCCAATACCTCTGTGTAATGCAATCCTTCTCTTAAGCCCCTGGGATCCACACGTATGTTGATGTGTCTACATTGATTCATGAGTTCCAGATGGCTGGGACACTGGACCCAAGATGAATTTGAAGTTAAAGCTAAATGGAGCTGAAGGGATATTTTTTCGGCATTTTCTAGCATGAAAAAGACCAAAAATTAAAGATTAGTACTTTTTTCCTTTTCTTCCATTTTAAAAAGTTCAATCCTCTCCTAAAATCTAGCAGGTGAGTTTAATCAGCTGTAAAATGTACTAGGGCCTGGGGTTCCCAAACACAGCTTAAGTAAAGCAGTCCCAGAACCTTCCCGACATCTTAGGGCACTTGTGACCCGTTCACACGTTTATCCAACATGGCGGTAGCCTTAAAACAAGGCGTTTTCGTGAGAATCTGTCATTACTGCACGCAGATAACAGCATCTGACTGAAAGGAAGGCGCCAGTGCACACTGGTGACTACTTTGCTTACAGCTCCTTGAGCCGTGGTTCTCCCTGGCTGCTTCTACTTCCCAATCTCCAACCAAAACTCTCTCTTACACCCAAGTATTAAGAGTGGTAAAGAAAAGGAACTGGACATTTGACTACCCCAAATTCGGTAAAACCCTAGGTCACTGACAGCCCAGGCTACTGTTTTCCTCAGTGGTTACCAGGCTGAGCTGTGAGGACACTGGGATCCCTGCTTCGCCACCACATCCAACCCCCTTAAACCGTGTATGATTTTAAAATAATATTGTCGACTCATAAGTTTCTCTATAGAACATCAACTCAAATGGCATTTCTCTCATACCACAGTATTCACTCAAATCACAAATGTAAGCACTTCAGCTTAAAGTCCATTTATTACTCACCAGTATTTTCTGGAAATACAGGTTCAATGCCAACGCCATGATCTGAAGGTGCAGCCACCTGAACAGGGTCTCGGAGGTAGATGCCGCGGTTATTTCCAACAGTAACAGTGAAACCTAATTTATTAGCAAATGATGTATTCTGAACGAGGTAGTCATAGGCTTTATCAACCTAATTAAAAGAACACAAACAATAAAGTATCAATGGTTGGGTCAAGAAAACATTGCTATAAATTACTAGTTTAATTTCAGTTGTGAAAAGGTACAGGTGAAAAGCTAGTTTCTACATTTGCCTCTAAACATAGTAACCTCAAGTAAGAGGGCAATTCTACCTTTTCAAACAAAACACCAGCCCAACCACTCACCCCCAGCTCCACACTGCTAGCCCCAAGTGACCAAAGTCAGGAACTCCTCCGCACACCATGAGATTCACAGGTTTTGCCCTCGACATCTTTGCTCCGAATTTCTGCCCTCCACACGTCTTAGGTCTATTGTAGTTCTCTCTTACTGAAACAGATTCGACTTAACTACAAAATCGGATTTCATATCCTCTTTGCTTACCAGTTCAGAAACTATTATGGTCATATAATGTAAAATTAGATAAACTCAATCACCATTATAATAGGAAATATTATCCAGTAATAGCTAAGACCGAATCTTGATGATTAATCCATTTTTCATAAAAACAACACTACCTGAATAATACCATGTCCTTGGGCAAATACTTCTATATTGTCAGCCTTTACTGCAGTGTTTTCTAGAGCTCTTCTGACTGAATGAACCGTGTAGTTAACGTTATTAGCTTTCAGACCTGAAATGGAAAAGCAAAAGCAAGAAAGGAGTATTAGAGAGTTTGCTCCCTGAAACCATTTCCCTCGCACCAGCAGAGATAACATGTACATTCTCTGGCTTTAACATCCTGTGTTTCAACCCTCATTTCTTAATGTTTTTGGAAAAACTGAAACTGCTGGCATAGCACATGGATTTCATTAAACAAAAATTGCTGCGTGCGCATTACATAAGGGCATTAGTGAGCGCTCTGCAAAGGTGATGGAGACGTGTGAAGCAGATACCTGAAGGCATTCAAATGACATTTTCTTTAAAAACACTGCTAGTCAAGGGGGCACCTGGCTGGCTTGGATGGTAGAACACGTGACTCTTGATCTTGGGGTTGTAGGTTTGAGCCCCACGTTGGGTGTGGAGATTACTTAGAATCTTAACAACACAGCTGGTCAAATGATATGGTCGCCGCCTACTAATCAACCTGGCTCTGCTACAGACACCAAGGGAACCTGAACTAGCAAAAAAGATGCCAAGGCCCGACCACAGCTCAATTAATTCAGCATCTCTGAGACTGAATCCCAGGACTGGTACTGATTAAAAGCTTCCTGGGTGATGCCGGGAGTAGCCAAAATGGGAGTGACTATTCTGTGGGAAAGATGTGGAAGCCACCAACTTGTCAACTGTGTTGAACACTGTTGTTAGAGAGAAAAGATGAGGAATACCGCACTCCTGTCCACTCCAGAGTTCATCAACTGCATGCGCATTTATGATATTGTAAAAAATGAACAAAACAAACATGAAACTATGGCGCTTTACAGTCAATCAAGAAAGTGGCCAATTTTGTCAGTGAGAATCCGAAAGAAGGTGATGCTCTATCAGGGAAGGAGCAGGAGTCTCGTCTTACCGGAATGCACAGGGGTTTGCAAGGCCAAAAACTGGCACCAAAGAATTCTAGGCAGAAGAGACCAAGCTGTAGAAGGATGGGAGCAAGGAGCAGGAGATCTGGGGAGGGTTAGGAAAACCAGAAATGAAGGCAGAGAGTCCTGGGACCTCACGAGAGGCATGTTCCTAAGGTGGAATCTCTGCAACAACCTGGTGACCGTAACTGAGGTCCGGTCAATGCCGACGCCCCCTGCTCAATCCCGCGAGCCGCCGACACGACACCCCGGAAACTCCCACCTCCCTTCCCAACTCAGCCATCCCCACGGCATAGTCACTGCCTTTTAACATGTGATAGAAACTCATTTTAAATTCTATTCACAGTCTGTCTTCCACAGCTATGATAAATTCCACATGGGCAGGTACTTTCGAGCCAAAATAATGCTTGAGAGTCATTAATAGCAGATAAACGTATTTGTTAACCGAATGACCACACATCCAAATCCTTATCATCACACCATTATTCTCCATCTTAAACATGGACATGACTAATTCCACACATTTTCTTACCATGAGAATTTCAGAAAACACAAATATCTGTCTGCAATAAGGTAAGAGAAATTTATTCAATTATTTTTTATGGCTACTGCCTGACCGCACATTATGCTATACACTGAAAATTCACCATCTATTTCCTGGAATTTAGAAACAGTAGTAAGTCAGGCCGCTTAGAGCACTAAGCAATGTCCTTACCTGAAAGTATCAGGGCGATGCCTCCACATGCATTGGGAGAAGACATGGATGTCCCGTTCATTAGCTGAGTTCCTCTCAATGTCCAGTTGGGAACAGAAGCGATGGCTCCGCCTGGTGCACTGATACTTACTCCAAGGGCCCCATCAGCACTGAATGAAAAGCCATTCAAGTTTGCTTACGAAGGTGAGAACCGGATAAACACGGGCATTCAAAAAAAGGCCACTTGTCACATATATTAGAGTCCAATGCCGTAGATAATTTGCAGTATTGCAATTAGTGAGAAAAAAACCCAGCACAGCTATTTCCCCATTATGTAGCAATTATCTTCCTTAAAAGAGAACAGAATCTTGTATGTTTATATAAGTGCAAAAGGTTATCAGGTATATTTTTGGAGGGAAATAAATAAATGTCATTGCTTAGATTCCTTGATGAATCCACCTTGTCTTGTCTGCAATAAGTAGAAGCTTTGCCTTTGTCTAAAGTTTTAGCATCGTCTAAGAGAAATATGTGGGACACAGAGGGCATTTATTTTTTTTTAAAGATAAACAAAATTTATTTGGGAGAAAGAGCACGCGCTTGCGTGTGTGCATTGCTCAACAGGGGTAGTGGCAGAGGAACCAGGAGACACCCTGCTGAATGCGGAGCCCAACTCAGGGCTCCATCCCAGGACCGTGAGATCATGACCTGAGCCCAAGGTTTAATCGACTGAGCCATCCAGATGCCCCCAGAGGGCATTTAAGTTTCCAATAGCCGCATTTAAAAAGAGCGACTGAGAAACTGATAAAACTTATTTTAATAATGTATTTTATTTAACACAAAATAGCCAAAATATAATTTCAATATGTAATCAGTAGAAAAAATGAGTTAATTTATGTATTTTTTGGTACTAGTCTTAAATACGTGATGTACATTTCATACTTAGAGCACATCTCAATCCAGACTAACCTCACGTGACTCATGGCTGTCATACTGGATGGTTCAAGTCCACAAGTGCCCCTCGCTGAGGGCTCTTGACTCCATAGGGCTAATGAGATAATGTCCACACAGCACATCACCATTTTAGTCACCGAACACAAGCTCTGCCCTCCGCCCCAAGTAAAGGAATAAGATGACGACCCACTAACTTCGTCCTCCCTGAAGAGTGGCCGGAAGTTCCCCACAAAAGCTGCTGGCTTCTCCCTTCCACCACTCTTCTCCAACTGATTGGACTACTCTTCTCACTGGCTAAGAATACTAGTGCAATTTGGTTTCAGATTGTCACAGAGAGCTGAAAGCAATGTAAATCAGATCCTTCTCCTGCAACGGGTTGGTGGCACACCGTTTAGTGACTATCTTAAACACTGTTAAAAATATGTTGACCTGTAAAGATTTTTATACAGTAATTACTGTGTGACAAAAGGTTACAAAGGTGCCTGAACAGTGTCATCTCCCATTTACGCACAGGAGAATGCCTAAAAGAATGTGCACCAAAATGTCACTCAAACACATCACAGACAATGAAATTTAGGGTAATTTTTTAAAAAAAGATTTTATTTATTTATTTGAGAGAAACAGAAAGATCACAAGTAGGCAGAGAGGCAGGCAGAGAGAGAGGGGGAAGCAGGCTCCCCGCTGAACAGAGATCCTGATGTGGGGCCCGATCCCAGGACCCTAAGATCGTGACCTGAGCCGAAGGCAGAGGCTTAACCCACTGAGCCACCCAGGTGCCCCTAAGGTAATTTTTACTTTCTTCTTTGCACCATCTATATTGTCTAACAACGTTCACCATAAGCACGTGGTATCTTGTAACTGGAAGAGTCATAAATTCTACATGACTACATTCCATTGCTCTTTATTCATTTATGCCACTCTATTAGTGATTATCAAAAGCATTTAGTCAGTGCCCTAAAAAGGGTTCCATGATATATAATTTTTATTAAAAAATAAAATTTGGGGGTGCTTGGCTGGCTCAGTCAGTAGAGCTGTGACTCAATCTCAGTTTGTGAGTTCAAGTCCCATGTCGGGCATCGAGCCTACTCTAAAAAAGTCATAATATATAATTTAAAAATTTCCTTACATATACCTTTCATATTCCTCATTTAAAAACTTACATAAGCATTATGTAAGTTTCCTTTAAAAAGCTAATGATGTTTTTCTTCTAACAGTATATAATAAAAATTCAAAACATGCTTATGAAGACAGTATTTGGCAATCTGTCTTTAAGAACTATGCCATACTTGTAAACACCAGGAAGTCAAGTAAATTCTGTACGTCTGACAGTCTTTCCTGACAAAGAGGATTTTTCAAATAGTACACAGAATATGCTCCATTCAGTGATCACTAGTCAATGTTTTATACCCTAATAATTAAACCTAATAATTACACCATGTATTTGCAATAAAACTCTATGTTTATGGCATAGTAAACATGAATAAATTCTCTCAATTCCTAGAATAACTGGATTGTGAATCAGTAACTCCTTAATCCAAGCTTCCCCCATAATTCATGAACTCATTTTTCTTTAAATAAATTCTTTAAATGTTTAACATTTAAACATTAAACCAATGGTGGTTTAAACATTCTCTGACACTTTGTGCTTATACTGACCATAGATAAAATGTTTCAAAATCAATCTTAGAAGAGAATCAACAAATTTAATAATTAATACTTTTATTAACTGAACCTATAACTTGCAAAACATTGCCAGCTTTGACTCTGAATCCTGGCCACTCTTATTCAGATGTGGAGTTTTAAGCAATTAGTTGGGCTGATGTGGGCAGTATATGGTGCTGATATAGGTAAGGCTTGATGAACCACATGGAGATCTATAGCCTGGATGGTTTCAGTAACAGTTACAGTAAACTACTGAAATAAGTTTATTCTTTTAAGAAATTATCTAGGAAAGACTAGAGGCTATCTACAACTCAGAGGATTAAATTTGGCATTACCACATTGACCGGATTCCAACCAATTTCTCTAATCCTTCCCCGCCTTTTTTTTTTTTTTTTATGATTTTGTTTGTTTATGTGACACAGAGAGAGAGAGCAAGCACAAGCGGGAGGAATGGCAGGCAGAGGGAAAGAGGGAGAAGCAAACTCTCTGCTGAGTTGGGAGCCCGATACAGGGCTCAATCCCAGGGTCAGGAGATCATGACCTAAGCCAAAGACATACACTCAACCAACTGGGCAACCCAGGTGTCCCAATTTTTCTAACCTTATACTCAGAACAGTTATGTCATGTATCTAACAATAAAATATCTAATTTATTCCTTTAATTACATTTCCCTGTTCAAATTACATTTGAACAATTAGATTGTTCAAAATGAAAATGTTGAAAAGTAAAAACCAACAAGAACCTGGTAAAGTTACCAAAACTTTGTCCCTCCCCACCACGAGTTGCAAAAGACCCACGTACTACTCTCAACCTACCTGGGGCCCCTTGAAGACCATGTGTACTGATTTGCCGGTAATTTCTCTCTCAGAGAATACTCAGCAACCATCATATCAGGAGAAACATACGCACCAACACCTGTGGGATGAATTTCATCATGAACAAATGAAATAAAATTAGGTCCTATTTCTAAATCCACTGTTCACTCAGCTGTGTGACCGTGGGCAAATCACTCAATCATTCTATACTACAGTCCTTGTTCATAAATGGAAAGAAAGAAAATTTAGTAAGCAAGGAAAGTTTACTATGTACCAGACATTAAACTAGGTACTTTGGTTTTTAATATAAAAACATCTACCAGGATTATCATGTAGATTAAATATAAACACATACCTAAAACTGTGTGTGCAAAAGAAAAAGAAATGTTTTAAACTATAAAATATAACTTTAGGAAAATAAGGGAATTGGTTTGCCTTCATTCTTAAATACCACTGTATCCAAAATTCTACCCATAAAGTAGGCAGTATCCCTCTTACCCGAAAGAGCTGTAAAAACAAAGAGCAAAGATATTTAACATGCCACAGTCTTTCCGATAAATATGTAAAGGCAGACCAGCCCAAAAGGCTCTAAATTCACAGATTTATAGGGATCAAACTCACTTTCTTCATTCTAGAAATCTGGAAACAGGGCCCAGAAAGGGTTGAAAAAAATGTACTAAGTGCACAGTGACTGGCAGAGAGGAGACTTAGAATCCAGGTCCGCCGGCTCCTAATTCCTTACAACATTGTACATATATGCAGAATAGGAGACTGGAGAAAATACATGAACTACAAGGATTTAGTGAACAGTGCGGCCACATTAAACTGTAATCATTTTGTACAAGGTAGTTTCCATTTTTCAGTGAGTCTGGAGATAAGAAAATGCCAAAATACTGAGTACTGTGGCAGAGGGGTAGGTTTTGATCTTCAGGTACCTTTCAGTCCTATTTTCTGTTTCATTTTAATTTGTGTATTTAAAGTATCTAGAGAACTGAAATACAGAGCACAGATTACCGGTAGGCACTGTTGTCTCAACACACGATTTAACGGAATCACTTCAGCTCGAGGTTTTCAATTACACAAAGCAAGCTACACCTTGCTTGAGACTCAGAAGCTATATGCCCATAGTACGCCCTATAAGCTAAGATCACAGTTATTTAAATTTTTTAAAGGACCAGTTTTCTAAACTTGGATACCCAAATGTTACTACATATCTGTAAGCCTTTAATAATTACTATAATATGTATACATTCAAGCAGTTATTGATGAACACACCAGAAAAATTATTTGGGACAAACAGCATTTCCTGTCACGTATCCAATTACAAATGGGAAGAGGTTTTAGCCTTATCTTGCTCTCAAACTTTATGAAATAAAGGCAAAAATGCTAGTACGCATCATCAGTTACTATCTATTTGTTCTCTCAGTTCATTACCCTCCTCATTCACGCCTCGTATTAAAAAAGCAGAGCTGGGTGTTATGTTCTGTGGGTGTTTTCGCACAAGTTGGCAGCCACAGCTAATTTTATCGTGTTCATATCACGTCGCAGCTCATTCTGATTTCCCTTCACTCTTGTCGCCGGGCACCTTCCCCACTGAGTACCGTGAAACGAACACAGCATCTCACCCTCCGGACCAAAGAGGGGAAGAAAAGCCACGTTCACAGAGTAAATGTGTTTCAACTGCTTTTCCTCTCATTGGTAAAGCTCCCTTTCTTGACATCTGATTCTCTCTGCATGTCCCAAGAGAAATTAAAGGAGGAAACTATATTATAAATAACTAGTCATATACTGTAAATAAAAAGTGAGGAAAGTATCTATGTTTACGTTGTTCACTTGGTCTGGAAAACTCCTTCCTTGTTCATTTCTACTCACCTAAGTCCTCACGGGCACGCTTCTTTCAGAAAGCCTCGCCTGGATCCTTGAATTGGGAGTAACTGCACTTCTGCAAACACAGACTGGCCCTGGCCCTGCCTTACACCTCCTCCCCTAGTCCACCTCAGGCCAGAGGCTCTCCACCAGGCTTCGCCTGAGGGCACACACTCAAGGTTCACAAGGGCTTGCATACAGTAGAGATACAATTAGCATCAGATTCGTGGAGCTTCTTGTTTGCTTGTTTTCAAACAAGTCTATTTCTTTTTTTTTTTTTTTTCCAATTTTTTTTTGCAATTTTTTATAAACATATATTTTTATCTCCAGGGGTACAGGTCTGTGAATCGCCAGGTTTACACACTTGACAGCTAAACAAGTCTGTTTCTAGAGCAGGACACTAACCTATGACACTGGATGTCGTTCCCCCCGGACAGCCGACTGTGGAAAGGCAGGGACCATTATTCCCGGCACTTGAGACGTAAATGATGTTATGCTTCCACACGGCTTCACTGATCACTTCACAAATTCTCCTGAAAGACAGAGAGAAGTTCTTTGAACACACAAAACAGTGCCATTTTTCAAAACACGATTACACTGTGAAGGGATTTTCCAAATATGGCTTTCATAAAGACCAAATGAAACTATGGGTTCTACGTAGAAGAACGGAAACAGTGGCCACGAGGGAGAGGTGCGCATCAGAAGCCGGGACATTCACAGACTGTCAAGGCTCAGCCTTGTTCCCAGCCCAGTGTGTATAATAAATTACTGTTCGAATGTGCGGCTGAGCACACTTTGGCACATCCACCCTTGGTGGAACGCGACACAGCCAAGCCGAGAGATAGACCTCAGCTGGGTTTTAGTGTCAGGAAGGAGTCATGAGACCAAGGTCATGTGGGAAGAACGCTAGATTGCTAGATTGCACATGGAATGTATGTAGGCAAAAGAAACCACAAAGGACTCAAAGCAAATACTGAAATAAGAGCAGGGACTGATTAGACTAGTGGGGAACAGATAGTTTGACTTGCACCGTCCCCTTAATATCATGTATTCAGAAATGATTCTGCAGAGGAATTCCTACGTGTATTTATGATTAGTGGCAAAAGTGAAGGGGAACTAAGGCAACAGGAAGAACTCCGGAGCAGGATTTAAAATGCGGACTCTGGTCAGCAGCTGACAGCAAACAAGCAATGTACTGGTCTTAAATAAAGGAGATGGAGTTAGACCCTCGAGAAAATGCTGTCAATAGAAAAAAGGCACACGGTCAAGAACACCCCAATCCTGAGCGAAAGGAAAAATACTAGGGAAAGATGACCTTAAAAGGATGAACGTCAAAGGAAGAGAGAAAGAAACACACTTAGGTAAAAAAGGTACTGAAGCAAGAGAAGAGGGCAAGACTACATTCACGAAAGAAATGCGTGAGGACGACAGGGTCATTGCCACAAGGGCAAGAAAGCGATGGGTCACAAGAAACCCAGTACCAGTCATCCGAGAAAACGGAGTTATTTGAAAGCCGCAACTATAGGGCCTGGCTTGGTAATATTGTCATTTTGGCAGGGCTTTATTAACGAGCTTCAGAAACTGGGTGACAGGTAGCTGTGGGTGGCCGGGTGCGAATGCGGGAGCGGTGGGAGTCACATTTAGTGTAAACACACGAAATGAAGTCATGTCAGTTATTATCATGAAGAAAATAAAGGTGAAGTAACGTGACTTCAAGGCTGAGCCACTGAATTTAGCAGCAGGAGGACACCATGACACAGACAGGCAGGGAGTCGTGCGGCACACATCAAGATGCACCAAGGAGCCCCGGAAACGGGGACTACGCCAGCCACGCTCGCTGGGAGAACGAGGGAAAGCGGCGTGAAAGGAGGCGCTCTGTCCGTCTGGGGGCAGCTTTTAAGGACAGGAAATGGCAAACCAGATAACCAGCTGCATGAGTGACTTTTAACCCTGAGCCCTTCACTTATATTTTTTAATTTTTAAAGATTTTATCCATTTACTTATTTGAGAGAGAGAGAGAGAGAGAGTGTGTGCATGTGCACGTTTGAGTGCGGGATGGGGGGTTAGGGATGGGCAGGTTGGTAAAGGGGAGGGAGAGAAAGAGGCAGAGAATCTCAAGCAGACTCTGTGCTGAGCGCAGAGCCCAGTGCGGGGCTCCATCCCATGACCCTGAGATCGTGACCTGAGCTGAAACCAAGCGTTGGACACTTAACCAGCAGGGCCACCCAGACGCCCCCGCAAACACTTCATTTATTACACAAGAAGCGAAGGCAGAGAAGGGGTTAGAGTAGGTTGTAGGAAGGTCAGGAGCCCCCTAGGAGGGCTTTAATCTCCTCTGAGAAAGGAAGAGGTGAGAACACCAGCTGAGGGAAGAAAAGAAGTCACGGAAGATCTTCGAGGAGAAAAGGTGGCGTAAGTGGCCACACGGGAGTGAAAGAGCAGACGCAGATGATGGAAAGCGATGCTGAGTATCTGAGATTCCCGCACGAACTTGAGTGCAGCGTGAGTGTGCGTCTGCAGCTAATAATAAGTTCAGGAGGCCGGGTGGGATCACCGCAGAGGTCGGCAGGCTGCCGCCAGTCTAGCGCTCTGTCAGGTCGGTGCACCTGCCAGAGTCCAGGCCGCTTGTAAGCAACGGCCTGTAATGAGGGAAGGGCCTGCGAGTCTTTCTGGCTACGAGGGAATCACGACATCACAGACAGGATGGTGGGAACGGGGGCTGGAGGTCCACGAGACACACACTGTCATCTACGCGTGGCACTGCTCGTTTTCAGTTGTGGTGGACAATCCAGTTATAAACACACTCAGTACCCGGCTAAGTACCCGGGAACACTCACCCGGAGTTTGGCCAGTGAGTTGCTTCTCCATAGCTGTAGTTGACAAGATCACACTTATGATTTATGACTTCTATCATCTATCAAAAAGATGAAGAGTCTAGTTTAGGCAGCAGTTTACAGAAAGATTGGCCCGTAAAATAAAGGCATGGAATCCCAGTTTCTTAACCAATCATCTTCTATTTCAAATCCAAATGTGTATGTTACTTTCAACTTTTAAATTGGAAAACTTAAAAAAAAAGCAGAGACACAGAGTATAATAAGTAGTCAATAAAACACACAAATAGCATGTGCAGAATGGAATGGTTCTTACTAAATTCTAAAATCACTGAAGTTAAAGTAAAATCCAATTCATACATTAAAATGAAATGCAGACTGTAAGTTAAATTCTTCTTAGACTGATGAAACAAGCTGGCTAAAAGGTCAGTTTGGGGTTTTTTAAAGTATCTCAAAATAGTGTGCCAGGGGGCTTAACAGAAATGAGAAGAATAATATAATATTTCCCTATTTTCTTAAAAATTACATCTTAATAATTTTTAATAAAAATAATTTAAAACTGCATTAAGAGTTTTTGCTTCCTAAAACAAAGCCCAGTATACCAAATACAGTCCAATATTTTCTTAGTAAAGTCAAGAACACTTCGTCAACCTAGAACTATCCACAGTTACCCGTCATTTATCTTCTAAATCAACACCTCCCCAACACTCACAGCGCGTATAAGGCCCGTGCCTGTTTCCATTGTGCTCAGTCGGGTATCACCAATCTTGATGGAAAGAATTTGAGCACCGGGAGCCACACCATTCCGTTCAGGTTCTTCTGGAAAATGCCCAGCAGCTATACTAGCTACATGGGTTCCATGAGCTCCTAGAGGCGAAAGGAGGGGAACACGACAGCACATTTTCAGAAAAAGTTTTAATCATTCAATTTACATACTATTAAGCATGATAAAAATAATCTAATAAAAATATTCCCTCACTTTAACCCTACCCGTGTATTTGTAAGTCCCATCAATAATTCACACAAAACACAAAACTTTCTGAACTACATATACTATCCTGCTACCCTGGATTCTGTCCTGTTCATTGAAAGCACAATGCAAGTTACAGAGGTGACAGTATCTGCAACCCACACAACTGACAAGGAGCTTATATCCAGAATATATACTTCCCAATCCAAGAGCAAGAACCCAGAAGAAAAGTGGGTAAAACACTTAAAAAGCATTTCACAGAAGGGGATAACCAAGTAGCAAATCAACATATGAAAAGATGCCCAACTTCATTAGTCATCGGGGGAAGGCAAATCAAAGCCACGGTGAGCCGCCTCAGCGCGCTCTCAGAACAGCTGCACCTTTATGGCTGACAAAGGCAGCTACGCAGGAGGGCGCGCACGCACTCCGATGATACTGGCCGTAGAGACCAGCATTGTGGAAAGCTGAACACAGGTGTACCCTATGATCCAGCAATTCCACTCCTAGCCTTACACCCAACGAAGAGTGCATAGGTACGCTAAAAGATACATGCAAAAAAAACATTCACAGCAGCCATCGCTTGCAGAATTCAGAACTTGGAACAATCCCAAGACCCATCAATAGTAAATAGGCATATGGTGCATCTGTGGACGAATATGATACAACAATAAACAGGAACTACTTCTAAACATTACGGATGCACACAAAATTAAGGTTGATCTAAAGAATTCACAAACAGAAGGATTATCCATAACCCCATGTATATAAATGGAAACACATCACCTTGGGTTGAACTATGTGAAAGTGCCCCTATTGGATCATTTCTGACCTATAAAAACCTCATTATTATTGGGTGGTTCAAACTAATGCAGTCACAGACATAAGGACCAGATCTAACTCTGAGATGACTGAGGGTAGATGTGTTCAGGGAGAGGCAAGATGGGGCTTTGACAAGGTTTTATTTCTTGGTTATACAAAAGTAACCATTTTGCGAGAATTCAATGTGTATACAATTTGTGATTTGCATACTTTTCTACAGTATGTCATATTATCAATAAAGCAAAAGCAAAACAAAACAAAACAGCCAGGGTTTCTTTTTTTAAGTGAAGAAGTTTTTTGAAAGACATGGGCAGACAGAAATCTCCCACTACTGTCAGATAAACAGTCAGATAAACAGTCAACACCTACTGGCACTGGCCCTAATGTTTGGGCCAGAGTTGTCGTAGTCCCAGAAGAAATGGGAGCGCAGGACCCTTCTGTCTGCTGCCACGCTCAGAGTCCCACACTCTAGACAACTGCTGTCACGTCAGAATATGGACCCAGGGCTACCAATTCTTCCTTTCTTATTTTTTCCAATGGAAAACAGGGCAGCTGGATTTGAATGTCATCCCCACCCCCCAAACTACTCGCCACCACCAGCGACCAGTCCGACGGGCGAAATGTGGAGCTCTGGAGTGCTCACACTCGGCTAGGGGCGGGTAAAGGGGGCAGCCACTATGTTTCTTAAAAGGTTAAGTACGTACCTGCCACACCAGCCAGTTCTCCTAGAAACCCGTCCAAATTAAACAAAAACATACTTGCAACTCAGAGACTTGGACCCAAATGTTGGAACAATGCAAATGCCCACCGACAGGTGAGTGGGTAAATAAACCCTGGTGCAGCCACACGGTGAAATATGACCCAGCACCCAGGGACAAGCAATTTATAACAAGAGGGATGAATCTCATGCCATAACTCTTCTACTTATACAAAATTCCAGAAAATGCAGAACCTGGACTGACAGAAAGCAGTTCAGGAGCTACGTGGGGCTGCAGGTGCAGACGGGGCTGGATGAGAAAGGAAGGCGAGCAGACGTACAGGGGTGACGGCTACGTTCATGATCTTGGCTGGGATAATGGTTTCCTGGGCGTACACATCTATCAAAGCTTACCAGACCGTGTGTATATGCGTGCAGTTGACTGCACGCAGCTCTAACTCCGTAACACTGGGACAGGGAGTGATGAGAGTTAAAGCCATCCTTGCTTCCTCCCTACAAGTAACCACTACCCGGGAGCTCGTGTGTATATTCCTGCCCGCTATATTCTTTAGCACACAAACACACACATCCATGAATACTGTAGAGTATAATTTAGCATGTTTTACAATTTTACACAAATGTTTTGTCAATGCACGTTTCACTACAATTTTGTATCTGAGATTTATAAATACAGCTATATGTAGATTTATTCATGTTGTTTGCTATATAATATTCCACAATGAATACTACACAGTTTTAAATTAGCCTGTTCTTTTGCTAATGGATATCTGGATAGTTCCCAACTTTTTTGAAGTGACACTGAATGCCACATGAGGAGCTTTTTAACCTGACTTTGTATTTGGAGGTGAACTGCTTAAGAGGTAGTATGTGGAAGTAAAATTCCTTCCAAAGGAATTTTCATCAAATGAATTATACCGATTTTTTAAAAGAGTATTTTTATTTACTTGACAGAGATCACAAATAGGCAGAGCAGGGCAGGGGCGGGGGGTGAAGCAGGCTCCCTGCTGAGCAGAGAGCCCAATTCGGGGCTCGATCCCAGGACTCCAAGATCATGACCTGAGCCAAAGGCAGAGGCTTAACCCACTAAGCCACCCAGGCGCCCTTATACTGATTTTTTCTTGTTGGTGGCCGGACCATGCTGTACTCTTGGAATGGATCCTACATGGTTTTGACTTTACAGAAAACAATACCTTACTAAGGGGATCAAATCCTATTTATTATCCCATACCTAGTTCTTTAGATAGAATCGCTGAGTTAAATTCTCTATAAGGGTACTTTATGGCTATAGTAGCAACACCTTACCATGTCAGTAACTAGTAAATCTGAAACAGAATACCTCCACTGGTCACAATGGAGAGCAGGTTTCCATCATCATATATATTAACAGAATAATTTAACATCTCAGCTGTGCCAAAGGAACCGTATTCTTGGGCCTCTTTATAGTTTCTTAATACTGTAGATTTACTCAAATCCCCATCTTCATTTGAATCAATGCAGGCTCTGTAAATTGAGAACAGATAGTGAAATTTATCTATTTTCTCTGGCTTTCTAAAAATAACATTGTATGGTTTACCAGGTACCTTCTTACTACTTTGTTTATTTTGTCACCACAAACACAGTAACTGCCAGGTTTCGAGTCCGCTATTTCAGAGTCACCAGTAAAGATTAGGAAAGAAGCTTAAAGGACCAGCCTTTAAATGAAGGCACGTATGAAGGACTTTAGGAACACCGTCCACCACAAAACTCCAGGCAGAAAACCATCTAGCCACTTAAGAAATTAGACCAAAGCTTAGCTTCCAGCTTTAGACTAATTCAGGATGATTATGACATACAGCCTAGGCCTTACTCCTTTCTGTTTCTTTTAAAATTGGTTTCATGAATCCAACAGTGTGTGCAGCTCCTTGAAACTAGATGAACTATAGACGGTGTCCCACTCCCACAGTTTAACAGGCTCAGGCAAACATCGTTTACAAAAGTACTTTCTACACAGTTTTATGGTTATCCTCCTGTTTGTTCTTTCCCCATGTTATCACTGCTGTAATTTTTAAAATATATAGTCCAAATACTATGAAGTATCTGATTAAAGCTAAATAAATCTAAAATAAAAATCATAAATGGAATGCACATTACTTAAAAGTCAACATTATGTTTTTAGCTATTGGGTCTTTGTGCAGATTTGCTAGATAAGAAAAACTGTTTTAACAAGTAAAAGTCAATCACAATTGCAACAGTGAGTTAATGGAAACCCACCAGAATAGAGAGAGCATTTCTTACAAATGCTATCTCATAACTATGACAGTTGGGACAGAAGGATCTCTGAAACTGTTTGTTTGATTATACGCTAATCAATCTGGGGCTAAAATGATACATGGCATTTCAAAAAAAGACATACGATATAGGAAAATACAGGAGACTGGCCACTAGTGGGGAAAATGAGACAAAGAGAAAACGCGTGCCGTATCAGATGGAATTAGGACCGAGATTAACAGGTTAAGATGTATTCCACCAGATCTCCCCATCTGCTAGACAGAGCGGCACTTTTGTTCCTGCAAGCATTTAAACGGGCTGGTATCCATCCTGGCAATCATCTCTGAGGTCCTTGGTTTCTTTCATCCAGCCCATCAGATACTTGAAATTCCTGGCAGTCCCTCCAACATCTTCCAACGTCAGTTCTCCTCTGCCCTAAACCCTGTCCCTACCCTCTCTGCTACTTGAGCTGATCCTTCAACGAAATCTTTGCTGATGCTTCTGAGATGGGCTCAGATGTTCTCACACTTGCTTCCACAGTCTAGAGTTCACGGAATGGCTTCTCTACAGTCTACATGGTACAAAGAAGGTACAAATATTTGCCAAAGGATGAAACAATGAAGGAATCAACATCATTCTCACAGCAAATACACGGACATATTCCAAGATCAGTTTCCTGCAACCACCATCAGTATGAAATGACTCAAAATTCAATCGCTGTATCAAAACACCAATATAGAATTGAGTGACTTCCTCAGTAACTCCACAGAGGCCAAGTATGCGTACGGTACAGGAGCATGACTTTCTGAAGGTGGCTGGCTTAGTTTAAGGACAAGTGTCAGAACACCAGAAAGGGAACACGGATATGAGGTTCACGGGTAGGATTTGAGTACGTGTGTGAGGGGGGACAGAACAGGGAGGCTGAGTTATAAATTTCCAGACTCTGTAATATACTTTTTCGTCTAATTTTCTGTGGAAAAAAATCCATAGCTTTCATCAAACTCAAAGGAAATCTGAGATAACAAGGTCAAAAACCAATGAAAAAAAACCAGTTAATGGCCTTTTCTTCATGGAGTCCTCTATAGATAGTCTTCTCAACCAGTGTTAGTTCCATATTGAGTGACAGTGAGTTTGACCCTTATACGCCCTGACAAATACTTAAGGGTAGCGTTATGGCAGGTTACGGGCTAGTGCAGTGATATGGGTTTAATGGTGGACAGTCTTTGTAAAAACAAAGTCAAGGCACTTAAGGTCATTTTACCTCCCCTCAGAAACAGCTGGCATTTCTGCAATGACAGTGCCTAGATTTGCCCTAAGTAATTTGGGATCTCTAAGATTCTCCTCAAAATATTCTGGCTCTGAGTTTATCTTTGTGTATGGTGTAAGAGAATGGTCGAGTTGTAGTAAAAAGAAGGGCCATCTGTACCCCAATGTTCATAGCAGCACTGGCCATAGTCGGCAAACTGTGGAAAGAACCAAGATGCCCTTCACAGCCGATTGCATAAGGAAGATGTGGCCCATATACACTATGGAGTATGATGCCTCCATCAGAAAGGATGAACACCCAACTTTTGTAGCAACATGGACGGGACTGGAGATTATGCTAAGTGAAGTAAGTCAAGCAGAAAGAGTCAAGTATCATATGGTTTCCCTTACTTATAGAGCATAAGGAATGGCACAGAGGACATGGGGAGTTGGAGAGGAGAAAGGAGTTGGGGGGAATTGAAGGGGGAGACGAACCATGAGAGACTGTGGACTCTGAGAAACAAGCTGAGGGTTTTGGAGGAGAGGTGGGTGGGAAGTTGGGTGAGTCTGGTGGTGGGTGTTATGGGGGGCATGTATTGCATGGAGCACTGGGTGTGGTGCATAAACAGTGAATTCTGGAACACTGAAAAAAAATTTTAAAAATGAATAAAAATTAAAAAAAAAAAAAAAAAAGAAAAAATATATTCTGGCTCTGAGACAGAATGGGGGAATCAAACCTCCATAAAATATACAGTATCATGCAAACAGAAGTTAAATTGTTTCCAATAATACCTGACAGCGTAATTCTGCTGCATTTTTCAGGGATTATAACATTTTCTAAATTGGTACCCCAGTAACTTCCGCTTTTGTTTCCTTTGAGTTTCATTTCCAATGCAAAAATTATAAAAGTTGTCTTAGAAGACTGCTGACAATCTGTTGCAGTGTGTCCCTTGCTTTGTCAACTGTCTTAAAGCTCTTAAAAACACATACTGCCACCCTGCACATCCTGACCCAGATTCCTTTCCCTTAGGGCAAAGTTGGCAAGTGTTTTCAACTCAGGTAGGAAAAGTTCTAAATGAAACCACCTATTGCCCCACTACCCTATCCCTGCTAATACTAGAGTATCTCTTTAAGCCCTTGTGGTGTATTTGCCCATTTACACTGTTTTTGTATCTAGTATTCTCCTCACATTTAACCTTAACCTTGTGTCCTCTCCAACGCTAAAAATCTCCTAAAGCTTATCACTGGGAATGACTATATCATCTTACACCATGTGGTGGATGTACCAAATTTGCTAAACCATGCATCTGAACACTTTTTACACTTGATAGCCAAAAGGCTGAGAAGTGATTGAACACTTTTTAATATTATACTCTGATCCAAGCTTTCTGTGAAGTTTTTAAAGAAAAATAAAATAGTTCAGACATGTGCACACCTGCATGTATACAAAAAAAATACCCGAATATGTGCAAAAAAAAGCATTAATATTTACTATCATATGGATCAGAAGGTTGCTATATGCAAATTATCTTATTAACATTTTCAGTTCCGAATGGAATGGGGATTTCTCATTCAGCTGAAAATGTTATATACCCATTATCAGAGATGAGTCAGCACCCACATCCATGGGAGGAAAGCTCTCCTTTAGGAATGGTGCACTGCAATGTAAATGATCTGAGAAAAGTAATCAAGTCCTTACATCTTGTTCTGTGTTTGCCACATCTTGGGAAATGATCCTCTGTGTATGAGCAGAGGCCCCAACTACAAAAACAACTGCTTGTTGATTTCGAGTTTCAGGGAGGAGTCTCTGATTTATTGTGGAAACCCTTTTAAAACATGTATGCCTAAAGACCTATATTAAGGCCATACTCCCAATTCCATGCAGACAATAATGCAAGAAGACATTTACTAGCCAAATACAAGAAACATGCCTGCTGTGTACAATCCACTGAGAAAGAACATGACAGGTGTTCTTGAACCTGGTCCATACTATCGCTATTAGTAGTAACAACGGTAGCAGCGGGGGGAAGAGCTGACATTTATCAGATGCATTAAGTGTCTAGAAACATCAGATTTAATTTTCCCAAAACCCTCAAAAAGGCACTACGATTACTCTAATTAACAGACGAGGAACTGGCTTGGAGGGGTAGGCAGTGTTCAAGGTCACACAGCTAGGATGCCATCGCAGAGACTGAGCTCTTCACAGATGTGTTCTACTGCCCCACTTCAGCTTAGCTACCTGGTCTCTGTTTGAGAAACCTTCACTCAATTGTACTCCTTTGTCCTTAAAACATTAATAGCAGATGCTCTGCAGAACTCTCTTTCCCAACGGCCCTGCCCCAATCAGGAACACTCCTACGTCTACGAATAATCAACCTGTAAATGTTTGGTTAACAGTTACTGTCTGTTAATGCAACAAGCTTCTTTAAAACACGTAAGGGTCAGGTTTACTATCTAAGATACCAAGAAGTTCAAAGGGTTTATCCAAAACTACCCAGAAACCAATTTGGCTCTCAAATATTTCTGAATGGTGATATTAATGTCACTTAAGCAACTCTCTGGACAGTTCTGGGAGCTTAATGTTCTTCGGTGTAGATAAAAGCATTTTTTAAAGTGAAGATCAATATAACACATGAAGCTTACCTCCAGGTTTCACCATCATGCCACACCAAGCAGTCATACACAGGGCCAGGATCACTATATTTTTTCTCAAAAGAATTTAGCAATTCCACTTGACTTTGAAGTTCCTCCTTGATTAGTTTATTTGCCTAGTCCATTGGAAAATATATTAGTATTAGTACATTTTGTGCTCTTGAAAAGTTCTATTAACATATAACCAAAGATACAGTGTCACCAAAGTAAAGCCATTTTACCCTAGAAAAATGTAAGAAAGTTTTCTTTTTATATCTATGCAACTTGTAGTTCAATTTAATAATGCAGATATCAATTAATATATCAAACATTTTTTTTAAAGATTTTATTTATTTGACAGACAGAGATTACAAGTAGACAGAGAGGCAGGCAGAGAGAGGGGGGGAAGCAGGCTCCCCGCTGAGCAGAGAGCCCGATGCAGGACCCGATCCCAGGACCCTGGGATCACGACCTGAGCCGAAGGCAGCGGCTTAACCCACTGAGCCACCCAGGCGCCCCTAATATATCAAACATTTTAAGAATATTACTACTTTTAGTCAATCTCTCATTTATTTATTTATTCTACCCACTTTGGGAAAGACACTGTGCTATGCGTTGATTTTATCATTTGGCCAAGATGTGTTACTCACATATCTATAATCTATAACTAATTTTGAAAAATAACTCTAAAATTACTACAAAGTAGATTATCTATTGACTTTAAGATTTTTTATGAGAACTGTTTCTATTTAAATCTGTTTAAGAATCTAAGTAAGAAAAACCATGAATTATCCTCTGCCCTTTAGAATATGCTAATAAGTTAAAACACATACTATATTCATGAACTTGTACAGGTAAGCTGCTATTTAACTATTTTAATCCAAAAAAAAAATGAGAATTGTATACACTCCAACCTGTTTTTTTCCCCCAACTACATGCTACATCAGACAGCTCTACAGTTCACCTGAATAGTCCTATTGAATTAAAACTTAATTTCCACATTCCAAAAGTCTTACTACACTTCATTTTTGTTATTCAACATTCATTCCTCCTTAAAGGAAAAAAGACAATAATATAGAGATTTTTGATAAACAAAATGAAATAAAAGGGATAATTCAGTCCAGACCCCTCCTGCTATAAAACTGGCTGTATATATAGCACCTGAAATACGACACTTAACGTGTCTAGTAAGAGGCTGAAAGCCAAACAGTGATCTAAAAGAAAATAATACAGCTCAAGAGGATAAATGACACAGTTAAAAAAGAGATGCTGTACACAGATTAAATAAATGCAAGTTAAATGTGTATGTAGATCTATTCAGGCCAGGAGTTCTCAACCCTAACTGTGCATTAATTAAAGCTCCTGGGAGCTTTTAAAAATGCCAGCCTTCCTGCAAGGCTTTGATTTAATTCCTCTCTAGGGCATAAGCACTGGCGGTTTAAAGCTCTTCATGTGATTCTAATATGCAGCCAGGGTTGAAAACCACCAATACCATTCCACTTTTGATTTTAAAAAGGTATATGCATGCATTAAAAGAAAGATTGAGAAGGATAAACATCAAGGTACCATCCCTGGGGTGGGGGGGTAGCATTTTAGAGGCTCTCAATCGCTACTTTGTATGCCCATGTGATCCAAAAATTTCTGCAACAAGCATGAACTATTTTCATAATTAACATTATCTTCATTTTATTAACTGATTAAAAAAAATGTAATAGCTAGGGCACTTGGGTGGCTCATACGGTTAAGTGTCCGACTCTTGATCTTGGCTCGGGTCATGAGCTCAGGATTGTGGGATCGCGCCCCATGTCGGGCTCAGCACTCAGTGGGGGTCTGCCTGAGATCTTGTCCCTCGTCCTCTGCCCCTCCCCCTGCTTGCATTCCTTCATTCTCTCTGTCGCTCAAATAAATAAATCGTAAAAAAACAAATGCAGCAGCTATTTAAGGATGTGGAACCATGGGAGCTCTCACAGTACTTCTCACAGAAGTATGAATGCGTACTACCACTTTGTGCCCCACCAAAAACATGCATGAGAATGTTCAAAACAGCACCTTCCATAAGGGCCAAGAACTGAAAACAAGGCAAATGCCGATCTGCAGGATGGACACATCGGCCGTGGTGCAAACATCACACAGCAACAAGAGTGGACAAAGTACAACACCCACACACGGATGAATCTCGCCAACACAGGACTGAGTGAAAGCAGCTTCTCATGAGAGAACACACTGTAGGATTCCATTCTACATATTCCAAACGGGCAAAATCTTTCAACAATGTTAAGTCACGATGGTGGTCACTTTTGGAGGAGGCAGAGAGCAATGACTAGGAAGGGGTATGGGAGGGAGTGTTCACTTGGTGCTAACTCGTGACTACACACACTTAGCATTTATGCACTTTTACATACATGTATGTTCACTGAGAAGTTCTGAAAACTATGTAAGTTGATTTCAGAATAAAAGAAAAATTAATAAAATTAAACAACTGAAAACTTGTGAAAAAAAAAAAAAAAACCAGTCTGTTAACTCTCTAAGAACTCTATGCTAATACACTTCTGTGGCAATGTTTAAATAAAAGCGACTAGCACCAACTTGAGAAGGACAATTGTTGGCAATATCAAATTCTTCTTGTTTTCTACAGGCTTCTGCAAGGGCCACCCTATGAACAGGATCCCAGATTTTTTCCTTTCGTTCTTTCTGCAAAGACAGAAAAATTACCTTACAATGAGGATGACAAACATCCTGGTAAACCCGGACAGTCTTGTATATACGGACCTAGCTGTCACCAGTCGTGACGCCACACAATTTTCACATAGGAGCTAAAGAATCATTTATAATCAAGTGGATAAAGCAATGGATCAATAATTAACAACTAGTTAACTCAGTGCACCTGGGTTTTAAGAGGACACATATATCAAGGCACATCCAAATGTATTTTGATACATATGCCCCAATTTTAACCCATCCAAGAATAAAAATAATAGTGTGTTGCATAACACATTGAATTCCCAGTCACTTACATTAAAAGCAAATATGCGCTGTGGGCCCTTATGCAACTGAGAACGGCCTTAAGCCACATGCAAGCGGATGGCAGGGTTAAGACTAGCTGTCAGGAGGGACGTGCAGGCTTCTTCAACCTCCTCCATTTCTGGCTTATTTCTTCCCTATCCTCTCTCATTTGACAGAGTTCTGTCACTGGTTTTACCTTCATCTCTATCTTTAACCCATAGTGCCACCAAGTGGAGGTCGGCTAGATACAAAAAAAATCCTTTCCAATAAAACAACTCCACTGAGCTAAGGAGGGGGTAGACATTAACATACTCTATTTGCATGTTCATTTGCACTTTATCATACAGTGGATGAAATTTAATATGGTGCATAAAAATACTATGCTATGTGTACATCAGCCTGAAATTTTAAAAATAAAATAGCATCCAATAAGTTATATGCATTTTTTGGCATTTCATTTTTTTTGCAGAATTATTAGAATCTGACGAAAAAGTAAAGGCCTTATATGCAGTGTGCTGAGTAGCTCTTACGGTGCAGACCCCCTGGAGAAGCAAGTCACAGTGCTATGATTAGAGGGAAGCACCCATAGGTCTTACCCTTTGGGCTCATTTTCAAGGATCACATTATCTTTTACAGTTGAAACTCGGAACCTGTGTCAGCTACCAGCGGGACAGTAATCCTCTAAATCGGTGCCGGCAAATATGGGAGCCACGGGTTGCTGTTTAGATCTCAATTTTAAAATATTACAGAAAATTAAAATTTCACACGAGTCACATTTCAAGTTCTCAACAGTACTGGTCGCCGGTGACTACTGTAACGGGCACACAGAGAACGTGTCCATCATCCCCGAGAGGTCCACTCAGCAGCGCTGCTTTAAAGCGGCTCCTTCTTCCTCGATTTGTGACTTATTTCTCTAGTAACAGCCGTGTGTCTGCTATACTGCAGCTGCTTCAGGTCTGAGTAACCCTTTCCCTAGTACTGAATGACGACTAGCCAGGATCAAGAAACCTCGTTAAACAGTACGAAAAGTGGGGCAAATCATCATAGAAGCTATAGAACTGGGAACAATTAAGTTAGTCAGGACTTTACATCAACTTTAAATAGTCTTTAGTCTTTTGGAGGTTAAAAAAAAAGGCCCCTCAAAATCCAATGAAAGCTATATTCCAACTCTCAGAAAAACACACATATATAAAAACTTGAAGATAATTTCAATGTATTCACAGATTTTCTAAACTTATCCGTGTACACAGGATTAAGAACTGTCACTTTAAATGGCTAACATTCCGCTGAACAGAGCCCTGGAGCAGTCATTGTCTGAAAGTCTCCCAGCATCCACAATCATTAAGAGTTCATGGGATCTTATGAGAAATGTTCTTCTTTGGTCGGGAACACATGTGAGGAAGAAGTCATTGATTCCAGATTGCACATTACCTGTATCCTTTCCTTGAGTGCCTTTGGATAGAAGTCATAGCCATTTTTAATGCCAATATGATATTTGCCTAAGGGATTTGTCCAGCTCACAGGAATCTACAGAAAAAAAATAAATTGTCAATTCCCTAAATGCTTCCCAATTCCAATGATTTACTACTAGGGAAAAAGGCTATTTCAATTCTATTCCGATGGCTCAACTTGGATGAGCAAGGTTCTGTATCAGAGCAATATTTCTAATATTCTAAGGCGTCACTTAGTATCTGTCTGGCTTTTCTTTTCATCCATAAATAAGGTGGTTCACCTAGGATACCTTTCATTTACACTATGCTTCATAGTTTATAAAGTGCTTTCAACATTTGTGACCTCACTAAACTACTACAATCTTTAGTTCTCAAGCATCCAAGGACACATCACCTCTCCCTTCTCAGACCTACTGCCAAACTAGGGGTGAGGGGAAGAGGTCCAGACCCTCTGGACGACACTTAGATTTCCTGTTAAGAAATACAATCCCTACAATCAACAGGGTTAATGCCTAGATACTTAAAATAGCTCTTTAAGAAAAAAGTTCTATAAAATCATGTTAATTATATATAACATCTTATAATAGTCTTTCCAAAAATCGAGAAGTATTTTAAAGCTTCTAATTAACAGAATGATGGAAAGAGCATGCCTGGTGACAAATGGAAAAAGCAAAAAAAAAAAAAAAAAAAAAAAAAAAATCAAACTGCTTGTCCAAACTGCAGGAAGGGTGAAAAGAAAGTTAGAATCTAGCTCTATCACAGATACCAAAAAACTCAGTGTAAAGGTCATGTGCCGTAGGTAAACCTGGCTATGAACCCAAACTCTCCCACTAACCAAAGGGGACCCACAGGTTCCTACTTCATGTAAAAGGAAGAAAATGATCCCTACCTTATGATTTGCACATATACTGAGCATTAATCCACTTCAAATGTCCACCAAGAAAATGTGGAATATTCACACTTTTTGTGATCACAGGACCCGCGATTAGAAACAGCTTTCAAACGTGTATAAATCATGAGACTGAACTTTAAACCACTCAGACTTAGATGACTCATCAATTCTTACTTGCGCAGTATTTTTAACTGGCTCACCTCCATGTCGCTCATCAAAGTATTCCCCAGGTGAGAAACTTATGGATGAAATTTTCTCACAACCAAGTAGAGATAAAAATGCCATTCACAGAACTTCAAAGATCTACTGATTTTTTAAAAGCCTGCCTATATCAATAATTATTTCTGGAATCAAATGGATGTCTGGAGTATGTGAAATTTTACATATTGTTGACATATAAACTACTGCTTTTCATTCAAAACTTACCAACCTCTTTTAGAGAACAATCCCTGTTCTCTAACTTTAAGGTCCTTGCTATAGCCTGTAACATAACAACAATACAGTGTTGCAACAACAACAAAAAGGTAAGTAGTCACTAGCTGGCACATTCAAAGACTGCTTCACCACAAGTGTCCCACTACACAGGTCAGGTAACCCTGGGCTAGTGGCAACTTCTTTGCACAAGGAGATTATAAAAGGTTGTGAAATGCTGAAGGAGTAAATGGAATAACTCATTAAAACAAGTGTAAGATAAGCAGGTGCTAACACATATTTAACCAAATTACTTACATTATATATAATACAATGAAAATAATCCATGAAATTTCATGTATATTTAATTATAAATGAGATCAATCAAAAAAACAAAGAGGCAACCCACGAAATGGGAGAAGATATTTGCAAATGACAGTACAGACAAAAGGTTGATATCCAGGATCTATAATGAACTCCTCAAACTCAACACACACGAAACAGGCAAACATATCAAAAAATGAGAAGACATGAACAGACACTTCTCCAATCAAGACATACAAATGGCTATCAGACACATGAAAAAATGTTCATCATCACTAGCCATCAGGGAGATTCAAATTAAAACCACATTGAGATATCACCTTACACCAGTTAGAATGGCCAAAATTAACAAAACAGGAAACAACATGTGTTGGAGAGGATGTGGAGAAAGGGGAACCCTCTTACACTGTTGGTGGGAATCCAAGTTCGTGCAGCCTCTTTGGAGAAAAGTGTGGAGATTCCTCAAGAAATTAAAACTAGAACTTCCCTATGACCCTGCAATTGCACTCCTGGGTATTTACCCCAAAGATACAGATGTCATGAAAAGATGGGCCATCTGTACCCCAATGTTTATAGCAGCAATGGCCATGGTCGCCAAACTGTGGAAAGAACCAAGATGCCCTTCAACGGACGAATGGATAAGGAAGATGTGGTCCATATACGGAGTATTATGGCTCCATCAGAAAGGACGAATACCCAACTTTTGTAACAACATGGAGGGGACTGGAAGAGATTATGCTGAGTGAAATAAGTCAAGCAGAGAGAGTCAATTATCATATGATTTCACTTATTTTTGGAGCATAACAAATATCATGGAGGACAAGGGGTGTTAGAGAGGAGAAGGGAGTTGGGGGAAATTGGAAGGGGAAGTGAACCATGAGAGACTATGGACTCTGAGAGGGGTTTGAAGTGGGGGGGGGGGGGGGGAGGTTGGGGTACCAGGTGGTGGGTATTATAGAGGGCACGGATTGCATGGAGCACTGGGTGTGGTGAAAAAATAATGAATACTGTTTTTCTGAAAATAAATAAATTAATTTTAAAAAAATGAGATCAAAATCTCTAGGGTCCACATACCCAGACACTTCTCAAATCACTACTATGTATTTTCCTTACAGTAAAGGCAGACTGGTTGGTTACAAAAAATTAAACTAAGGAAAGTAAAAAAATAAATGTTATAATCATGGTTCTGCTATCTAGCATTAACCAATTTTGAGTAAAGGTAATTTATGAGGCAATTATGGAATATGTCATTTCACCTATTTGAGTATTTCATACATACGAACTTATTTTCAGTCTCTTCTGAGTTTCAAAGCTTTATATTTTGACCATCTTAAGCAGATATCTTTAAAATGATTTTATTACATGGTAACTACTGTGAAAATTGATGAAAAGAAATCTTGGTTCGAATACAGTCACAACAGCCAGCAGGGGGCGCTCTCATGCCCTACCCTCCACATCAGTTGCTGACCCAAGAGGAAGAGACTGGGCCTTGTGAGCGGATACTACAATACCACCTGAACAGGAGACCGCAAACTCTAGTGGACTTTCTGTTTGTAACAGCCCTTCCGGCTTCCCCGCCTTCCTCTGTCCTCTGTATAAAACAGTGGTCCTCTCTTTTGTTCTGGGTGGGGACTTGCCCATGACTTTGCCACAGGCTACTTGTTTCAGACTGCAATTCTCTGCTATTCCTCAATAAACTCATGTTTGCTGGTAAAATAACTGGCAGTTTTAAGGTTAATACCATAATGGAATCAGCGGAGTTTCATATGAGGAACAGAATTTTTTTATTAGTAATTACATCTCTTTTCCCAGACTCTTTTAAAGAGGGGATGCCTAATGAATCGAGCATTTTCTTAACAAGCCAAATGCCATCATGAGTGTTAATGTTCCAGGCAGTAATTTGTTTTGTTTTGTTTTTCTTGACTTCAAACTATGTTTCAGCCTGTCAGCCTCATGGTAAAGCCAGCACACTCCTTTAGCTACGCCTGCCATCTAAATATGGGACCAAATTCAGTCAAGTCATTCTCTACGCCTAGACTTGATTTTTATGTAAGACTAAATATTGATGATTTAAACTTTAAGTTGGATGTGGTAGAATTTAAAAAGCACCATGCTCCCTTCCAAATGTCTACTAAAATTAGAAAATTACAAAAGGAGAAAAAAAAAACCACCCAAAGGGCACAGAGAACTGGAAATGATACTCAGAAGCTGTATCACCCCTATTTTAAAGGTTGCAAAGTAAAAGGCACCACTGAAAATTTATGGGAAATTGTGATGGTGGGTGTTGGGGCAACTGGTCTTCAGATGGAAAAGAGGATCCAGGATTCCTGTTTTGAACTAAGCCTAAAACCAATTCCAGTGAATTCTGGAACATGAAATGAAATATGGTGAAAGTATTCAGAAAATGAAAGAGGAGCAGATCTTCATGCTCTCGGGGTCAGAAGGATGTTTTAAGACATATAAAGTCCTCACCAAAAGGCAAAGACTAATATCCAAATATATTAAATTTAAGAACATCTACTTATCCAAGGACACCATAAGGGAAGTGAAAATAGATATACAGAATGGGAAAAGATACCAGAGACATCCCATCAGAGGACAGGTACTTAGAAAGTGTAATGGAATCCTACAATTTAGTGAGAAAGAAAATGATTCAGGAGCGGAACAAAGAGGGCACATGGACTTAACAGGCACTTTACAAAAGAGGAAATCCAAATGTCTAATCAACATAGGGAAAGCAGCTCAATCTTATTCATAATTTAAAAAATAAATATTAAAACCACAACATCATAGACTCAGATTCCCAGCATATTCGCAAAGATTAAAGAGCCTAAGAATACAAAGTGTTAGCTGTGCAACTATTAAAATTCTTTTACACTGCTAGTGGAAATGCATTTTAAGTGCAAATACTTGGAAAATCTGTTAGGCATCACCTGGTCAAGTTGTATCTCTATGAGTCAGCAATTCCACTCCTAGGTACACATCCTGGAATTACCTATACACACAGGCACAAAACATGTACACAAGAGTATCCTCTAAAGAGCTGTTAGTGCCTCCCGAACTGGAAGCAGCTAACTAACTGTTCATCAGCAGTAGAGCGGACGGAAGGGGTGCATGCACGCCACGGCACCTTGCACAGCAGTGAGATGAAACAAGTCACTACCGCATGCGGGGCCATGGCTGCATGACAGTCTTCTTTTGAGGCTTCAAGACTAACAGTCTGCAAGACTAATAACAGTCTTCTTTTTAATGACCACTGTAACATACCTGAACATCTGCACATCCTTGAAAAAAATGAGCTGAACACTTACATGGGTGTGTGGCGTACAGATGGAGATGGGAGCTGACACCAACAAGACTGGGGGCAAGTAAGTCTGTATGAGGAACAGTCAGACTCCTGCTGCCCATCCCACATCCTGCCCAAACCTGACAAGCCCGGCAACTGGACATGGAACCAGAGAGATGTTGAAATGTCAGCTTTCTAGAGAGGTTCACACAGCAGAGTGGTGAGGGGAGACATACAGAAGATTCTGCAAGAGATCTGGGCACTAAGCGTGAGGGCTTCTCTCTCACCCTCTCTTCAAAGCCCAGGCCAGACACGCTAAGGTCCTCTTGGGAGATCACTGCACAACCCACTGGGAATACGTATGCGGGAAACTGCCACTAAGGGTCTGCCACGACAGCACCGCTGCCCTCACCCCAAGACCCCGCACAAACAGAGAGCACGTCCATCACCGTCGTGTGCCCTGCTAACCGAGGGTCAGAGAGGAGAGCTACACACCGCGGGCAAAGCTCTCAGGTAGAAAGCAGAGCGCAAGGAAGGAGGAGGCAAAGAGGAGGAGAAAGGGAAGGGGAGAGGTAAAGAGAAAAGGAGAAAAGGAAAGGGAAAAACAGAATGGGAGGAAGAGAAAGGTGCATAAAAAGGAAACTAGAAAAAAAATGAGACAATATTCTCACAGATAAAATGTTGCATACATGACCCAAAAATATGCTTAGTGAATATGAGCGGAATTGCATTTAAAAATAATAAGCAAAATTTAACAAAATTCAATATGAGGGCTAGGAAAGAATACTGAGAAATCTCAGAAATCTTTCAGGAAGGAAAAAAGCAAATGAAAGTAATGAAGAAAAGGTGGAAAAACATAAGAAAATTGGAAGACCAACTCAAGAGGACCACTGCCCAGTTAACAGGAGTTCTAGATAAAAGAAAGGCAAAGCAGTGGGAGAAACTAACCCGAGAAAACATCAGACTCAGGAAGAGGCGAGATTCTTCCTGACTTGCAGGCGCAGTTTTCTCACTGTGACCTCACACGGCAGAGAAAAGACAGCAGAGACTAACTGCCTCATGAGAGCCTCACCCTCATGACCTCATCCAACCCAAACACCATCTCCAAATACCATCAAATCGGGTGTCAGAGCTTCAACATACGACTTTTGGGGTCATACAAACAATTCAGTCCATAACACATGGAAAAGGAAGGAAAACCTGGATGTTAATGCCTGCTTCCTGCCCGTGGTAGGCAGATTCTAAAGACACCCCATGCCCTTGTACAGTCAGTCCTCTCCCCTCAGTGAAGGCTGGGTCTATGACTATTGGAACTCTGACTGTGTTATTATAAGTAATATTGGAAAGGTGAAGGGATTTTGAAGATACAATCAAGGTGTCTAATCAGGTGACCAATTTAATCAAAGAGGACATTACCCTGGTGGAACTGACCTAATCAGGTGAGGTCCTTAAAAGAGAGACTAGGGCCATCTCGAAGGTCAAAGAGATTCTCTAACCTTAAAGCAAGCTGTTTTGAGTTCTACGGGTGCAAGAAAAATGATTTCTTCCAACAATCAAATGAACTTGGAAGAGGATCCTGAGCCTCAGTAGAGAGACCACAGTTCCAAACAACACCTTATTACAGTCTTCTGAGACACAGCAGAGAGCCATGAAGAGCCAGACTCTTGACCCAAGGAAACAGCAAGATTAATAAATGCAGGGTTGTATGTGGCTTTAAGGCACTAAATATGTGTTAACTCATGACGTAGCACAGAAAACTGATACGCTGCCACAACAATCTTAGCCAGAAGAGAATGCCTAAACATGATTCAGATAAGTGGTAAAAGATGGGCAGAGTTTCATACAGCTCTTTAGACATAGATAAACACAAATTCATCTTCCAAACTAATTCGGCTTATTGGTTTAAAAGATAAAGAGTACTGAATCACAATCAAATTTTTGACATCTAACAAGCTCATTAGCTAACAACTCATCAACTGCTTTTAGTATCCTTATCATTTTTCACGTTACCTTAACTTTCTACCCAGGTCTTTCTACCAAGTACAAAGAGTAACACAAAGCCGGTCACTTAAGTCCACGATTATTAAAGCCTAAATATTTCATGTTCCTACTTCTCAGAAGGACCAGGAAAAGATGAAGGCAAAATTACAATTGGTCAATTTTCCTACCTTTCTACCCGAAACTTAAAGTTTTAAGAATTTGGCAATCGCATTGAAAAAATATATCCCAATTTTAAGCTCACTATCAAACAAACAAACAAAACAAATTTTTCAAAGATGGCCCCAATGACCTCCACTTCTTGGTATTCATGCTCTCAGTTAAATCCCTTTTCTCTTAAGCATGTGCTGGATCTCATGGCTCATTTCTACTGAAAACAAAATGGCAGATGTGATGGGATGTCAATTCCAAAATTAATTTGTGAGAAGACCATGGTCTCCATCTTGGGCACTCTTTTTCTTGGATTACTCACCCAGATAGGATGTTCATACTGCATGGTATGACACAGCCCCAAGGAAAGGAACCGAAGCCTATCAATAACTACCTGAGCAAGCTTGGAACAGACTCCCCTTCCCCACTCAGGCTGAGCCCTCCAATGAAACCACAGCCCTGGCCTACAGTAACCTCAGGAGAGATCTTAAACAAGAGGCGCCCAGCTAAGTCACACCCAAATTATGGACTCACAGAAACTGTGAGATAATAACTATTAGGTATTTTAAGCCATGAAGTTTTGGGGGTAATTTATTAAAGAACAAGCTAACATAAGCTAAAACATAAGACACCAATAACTAATAATAAATATTAGTTATTTTAAGCCATGAAGTTTTGGGGGTAATTTATTAAAGAACAAGCTAACATAAGCTAAAACATAAGACACCAA